>NC_069120.1:28425684-28430684 GCF_025612915.1 Magallana angulata
AGATAAGCATTTTTAGGAAAAAGCCCGTAATTGCAATGACATTTGATGTAGAAGTTTCAATATCGGATTCATCTCTCCGATTTCCTTTTCAAAAGCCTCGTAAATAAATGTAATTCGGTAAATCGTCAAAGATATTGGAGACAAGGTCTTTCCTTTTGAAGTTCTTCTCAAACTTCTCTCAGTTGACTTTTTTCTATAGAAAGGTGTAAAAGTAAAAAAGAAAAAAGAACATAAAGAGAACACCAGAGCCGATTGGAATCTGACATGCTTGTTTGCCTGCTAACCGTTGTGCTCCTCCAATGGATGACCAAATTATTGGTTACTTTGTGTGAAGTAATGATAGAGCTGCCCCACTTGTGTTTTTCAGCCGATTTGACAGATAGTTGTGCACTTAATGACTGCATGCTTAATGGACAGAGAGAGGGGTTGATGGTAAATGTAGCAGGACTGTACGTAAAAAAAAAACTCTGCGGCTGTTGAACTCTGTGGGGCTCTTCCTTATTTAGAACCTAAACCTAATTAATCTAGTACATCGCCTCATTGAAAAGAAGGTTTGGGAGATATATATTTCGGTGTGGACATAACAAGGATATATGCATTAGGTTTTTGAGGCGGGACCATATCAGAAGTGGTAAATCCCAGACATGAGCAGATTTTCGTTACATAAAATTTGTAATCCTGTTTTAATTGTCTAACGACCTTCTCATCCTGGGTGTACAGGGGAGAGAGGATCAGACATGGAGATGTGCTGCCTGATAAGCCCAGGTAATTGTTTGCCTTTGAAAAAAGGTATAATCCACCAGCACTATTAGCCAGATAGACTGCACAGACAACCAGCTGGTTCCTTTAGAGCAGTTAGCAGATCGAAGAGCTAGGTTCTCTTTTGGAACAATACAGGTTCCATGTTCTACAACACTGATCTGACCTCCACAAGTGAAATGGTTGATTTACACAAAGGTTACTTAGTGCAGTTGGAAGATTTGCACTCTGAAGTGTCATCATTAAAATAAGGGGAGGAGGGGGGAGAGAGTGGTTGGAGGGGGGGAGGGGGAAGGGGAGGGGGAGTTGATGGGGGCTTGAGTTCTCGATCAAACCTAGTTTAGTTAGATTAAATAATTTGACCTCTGTATAAACCTTTTGTCATGTGTTCATGCAAAGCATATAGAACAAAATACATGTATAATCCTGGTTCATTAGTAAAATAAATGAAAAGAAAACACCTTTTTCTCCTCCCTTTTTTCCAGTCAAGTTCCAAGAAAAATATACACGTAAAAGGTCATTGCGAAATAAATAATGGATACATAACGAGATGTTCCGGTTTTTAGGTACTTCAGGTTTTGATAAATAATACTGAACTGGAGTATGATCTGTTGTTACTATTGAAATTATGCAAATTTGGGAGTAATTGAATCATCCATCAACATCCTGGCACTTCTGTCTGTCAGCTTGTGATCAAAACATCTTGGAGATCGGAGACTGTTAACGACAATATATAAATCAATAGCTAATCAAATCAAACATCATTTTATTGGTTGTCAGATTCTTCAAATTTTTATTTTCTTCCTTTCATTTTAGGAATTTAAGTTGAGTGGTACCTATTCCATCTTCACTCGATTATTAAAATTTCTTGACTAATTACTCTAAGTTGATTGTAAATATAAATATGGTTGAATGTCCTTGCGAATATCATTAACATTCAGGTTTTGTTGTCGTATTATATGTTAATGTGTTGGTTTGCTGTATAATTTAGTACACTTTGTGGCTTTCATTTGGAACCATTGATAAGTTTGGGGATGAAGACACAATAGTATTTTGTGCATCACAAAAGTCTTATTTTGAGTCCAAATACATGTTTTGCATTTGAAAAAAAAATTATAAATTATTAAGTAAACCAAAGCTATTTTTGTTTTTCATTTTTATTTATAAACAAAAAACTTAAAACTTAAGTCTCCATTGGCAATTTGTACTGAATTTAGGGTCACGACATGCAATTTCAACATTCACATGCAAGCGCCCATGAGAACAGGTGAAAACATGATTTTTACTCACTCTCTGTAACACAAACATACCTACAGCATTGAAAAAAGTTTATATTTTTTTTTATTTAACTTGAAAATAAAAAAAAAATCTAAATATATTTGAAGAACCTAGAAGAGAATTTAAAAGAGTAAGGTTTCCCAGATTCTGAAATTTCACTTTTCCAAAGATGTTGAAGTTGATTGCCCTAGATGATAACTTTATAACACAATGGCTTGGAATTTATCAGATCTGAAGTGTTACTGTTAATCCGGTGGGCAGCTGACATGCACATAAATGGCCTCTGGAATTTGAATAATCCCTCTGGTATCTAACCAGTCGATCTTTTATTTCATTTTATTTTTTTGTTTTATTCAAAACCTTTAGGTCAACTTGTAAGCTTTCATTTTAAGCATAGAGCACTTAGCGCTAGGGGTCATCAGAAACAATACAATCATAAGGGACGCATTACAAATGGTTGTGAGTGGGGGTTAAATGATTTGTCACCTCTTATCTGAGCTTTTATTATTTTCATCAAAACTCAGCCACACTAAAGTGCCAAATATAAACAGCGTGAGGCAATCACATGCATTCCTCCCGGCAATTGTCCGAAGTCAAAAGTCTCTGAGGTATCGAGTTCCCTCACCCCGCAGTTGCCATCTTTTGTTGATGACTGGGGGACCAACCAACAGTCTATGTTTGGACGTGACAGGTTTTGCAGAGGCACCAAATCGGAAAACTGCAGGGTTTACAGGGTCTGGGGGATGTGAAACGTGGTGGGAAAATTTTTTTTACTTTCTGATTCATCTGATATTGTTTTATTTCATTATTTTTTTCTTACCCTTTGACAGACCTGTTGGAGCTTGTCCTTCCCATAGACAAAGTGGTTAATATGTATTAATATCAGATATAAGATTACTGACTTGATTGGTTTCTGAATCAGGCACGATGAAATCACTCGTGTTTAATAACAGTTCACTCCAAAATAAAACAAGTTGTAAAAAAGGAAAAACAAAAGTTGGGGGTGTACTAGCCAACTCTTGATTGATTGTTATCAATGGGTTTTTAGCTAGATTCTGGTTGTAGATTTTCGCTTGGTTTAAGTGCTTTCCAATCAAGGAATTTTACAGGAACACAATATATGTTGCAATACAATATGTCTGGCCCAACACTGACACACTAATCCAAGTTTCCAATCAAGAAAACCTGTCAAAAGGTCACTTCTACTTTTAGATTTTTTTTTTTTTAGAATTATTCTTCCAAATTTCTGAATCATTAATCAGATAAGCTTTAATTTGTTGAAGCTTGATTTCGATTATTTGCTGTTATAGCACACACAATGCTTCCAGCGTGAGATTTTCTTTTTGCCTTGATTAATTACGGGTTTTTATACTCCAGCAAAATTTTTTAACAAGTTTCGCAGCTTAAAATTTTTTTTCCCAGGGAGTCTTGTGTAATTCGCCTGATAGGTTCTTTAGGGGGATATGAAGACTAAAACTATTGGGATGAGAACCCTCTTCGGATCTAGGGTCCACTTCATAGAAACAAACATTAAGTTAGAGTCGAGCGCCTTGCTGATCCTTCCCAGTGTGAACTCTGTTTGAAGAGGATAAAAAAGTTGGTGCGTTACTCTGTCTTCAAATAGAGTTAGTGGCCTTGATTGATTACATGTACATGATACAACACCTGAAATTTTCCAAAAAAGACTAAAAAAAACATCTTAAAACCACAGATGCAAACAATTTGTTGACAATTTATCTCTTTTTCAGTTATGGGTAATATTCAGGGCCTGAATATTACCCATAACTGAAAAAGAGATAAATTGTATAAACTGAATTTCAGGCAAATGTTTTTTATGCGTTTTTTGTTTTTTTAAATCTTGTTACTTTTGCATGAAGAAATACAGTAAACGTAATAAAACCAATAAAGTCTAGAACATAATTGATTTCTTACCTGCCAAAATTTAATGAATTTCAAAATGTTTATGAATCAGATATTGTTCTACTTTGAACTTTAATCTAGGGGGATTTTTTTTTATGATCCATACTCGTGTGATCAAAACCGAGTGTCACCTTGGCAGAGAATATCAATTTATGTAGAGGCAGTGAACATAGAATATAGTTGTCACAGAGACCGGGGCAAACTTTCTGACATTTTATGGCTTTTTAGTTTCATTTGGTTTTCTGCAGACATGCACTCCCTGAGCTTATGAAAAAAGAGACAAAAGACAATTTTTTTGTTCAAAATAATTGAGGCATAATAATTGATCTGTATTAATTTGTGGTTATTATTCAGAAGGGAATCAAGAAAGAAAAAGGTAAAATTATATAAAAATAAAGATCAAGAACTTATAAATGTTAATATTTGAGTTTTTGTTTAAAGTTGCAAGAAGACATTTCATGATAAGCATTTTTTTAATTTGGTTTTGAATTGGAATTTCTGACATAAATGGAGCTAATTCTGCTTGACTTAATCTTAACAAAAACCTGAAAGTTCAGTCAACCCTCAGGGTCACTTTATTGGTACCAGGCATTCATAATCAAAAAACTGATACATTAAAGACAAAATTATGTATGAATTATGATACACTAAGGTTTTTGCCCTATGATCACCTGGTGTTTTTGGTTTTGAATCTATTAGCCAGACAGAAGAATTAATGTCAAGAACGTATCTGAACTTCGTTAGCGGATAACCTTGTTTTACAATGAACTTTTGGCCTAATTTTTTTCTTAATTGACTAGCAGTCAAAATTTCATTTAATGATATATCACCTGAAATTTTTATATTCTCCACTCACTGTTTTATTTTCTTATGAAAAGGTCTAGCTTTGCAGAGTTTTGCAATGTGAAAGAAAATTTATAGCATGTTCATGAGTTTTCCAGAAATTGCAACTGGTATATTTTTAAAAACAGCCTTTACAGGGTCAAAGTATTGAATGGTCATATTGGGACACTTAATATCAGTTGTAAAAAAAAAAAAAAATG
>NC_069120.1:31305684-31569183 GCF_025612915.1 Magallana angulata
TATATTTTTTTTAAACGGGTGGGGGGGGGGGGCTCTATGATAAGTCAATTTTTTATATGTAAGTTTAAGAAAAATGTCTGCTGCAAGAAAAGAGGATATAAACTGCAATAAACATTATGTTAAAATCTTTATTATTAATTCAACAACCTACTGTATCTGAGATGAATTCATTTAAATAAATAAACAATCTTATAAATTATGAATAATGAAAATTTACTGGAAAAAATAGGCATGTTTATATTTTATTTTGCATTCAAATTAATTTACGTTGATATTTTTATTTTTATTGATTTTTCATAATTCATTATTTGATCACATGCTGCGCTCGCCCCAACGGTCGCACCGTAAAACATATTATATGCCTTTCCAGTTATTTACACGTGGATAGATTTAGAGATTAAAATTAACGTGATTATCAAATTAATTCTATGTAATTTGGAATTTCTGATCGTAATGAAATCTAATGAACTAAAAATGGATGATACCTTAACGAGGAGTAGTAGAATATGATTATGTTGTCTAAGTCATACATGTAAATTTCATAACTTATTGCAAATAAGAAACAGGCTTATTAAACTTAAAAAAAATATTAATAAGTTGAAGATATACAAATTCTGTACGTAAGTTATCATTTTCCTAACTTATCATTGTAAAGGCTTATGCATAAAAGATACAGGCGTTTTCAACTTTAATTTTTCGCAACAAAAAAGTACTAATATATTACCGTGTACAAAATCTATTTACAACTATTAAATTGTCCGACCTTTAATTAGATTTGCATTTATCTTGTTATTCAATTACTAATGATAAAATTTAGGACTAAATACATTATTAAATATTCGAAAATGTTCAATTTCATTTTTTTTAAAACTATGTATGCAAATCTAATTGAAGGTAAGACAAAAAAGTATTCAAAGTATAAATTCCTTTTAAGTGACTTCTCCTGATCAAATCTGTTGTGGTTACAACAGCAATTTCTGCACATAAATGATAGATGCGACTGCGACCACACTTTAAGTTGGGTTGGTTACAATCACTGCATTGAATTGTGTCATTTTGACATTGAGTTTTACATTGAAGGCAAGGATACGACCCTGCCATCCTGACTTTTTCGAAGACAGAATTCAAATGATACATACGATACTACCATTTCCTCTAATAATTTATTAATTTGGAGACGAAAATTGTTCAGTATTATTTTTAGTGCAAAGTAATGATTATGATTAAAGCATAACATGGTAGATCTTTAATTAGGAGCATCAAATTGTTTTATATTTTATGATTAAAGCATAAAATGTTAGATCTTTAATTAGGAGCATCAAATTGTTATATATTTCTCAAAATGTATTTGATCAATGTTTAGCAAAAGTGTGAAAATAATTGTGAGTAGATAATTGGTCACTGTGCAATGAGATGAAAACATTTATGTCCAGTTTAGATGAATTATTCAAAATGAATTTAATTATTGTTATTTACAAGAAATAAATTAATAAAAAGATTTATATAGATTTAGTTATATTGGTTTTTTATCAACACATTAAAAACTAAATTTAATGAAAGAGTTGTCTTTCATGGAAGAATTGCAATTGAATCAATAACCACGAAAATCGGCTGATTTATTCAAAAAATTAACTTTATATACAATAACTATTTTTATACAATACTAAACATACACTCTTTCTGGCGTAATAATGGGCATTTTGGTGTTTTTGAAGGGTATTTTGGTGTTTTCACCAGGTATTTCGGTAAATTTCAGGTATTTCGGTAATTATGGACCCAGATTTTTCTTAATTTTTCAAAAAAATATTAAATGGCCATTAACTCAGAAAGTAGGTCATTGACCTACTTTTTTGAAAGTGAAAAATAGCACTTCCATGATTATAGGCCTTTAACACACAATAGATGGTTTTTCATTATCATCAGTGGAATATTTTTTTCATTCTGAGTAAACGCATACCTTAAGCAAGATTATATTTTATATGTTATATATTATATATGTTAATTATCACTAACGTTATTGTAACGAATATCAATTAACTTTGTTTAAATAAACTCGAAATCTAATACGAATTAATTTTAAATGCAGTGTCTTCTCCATGCTGTTTTTGCATAGAGGTATAGCCCCCGCCATGCATCACACAGTGCCACTATGCTTCCCGCTATGCATACTTATATGTATTATAAGCAAAAAATCTTTCCAATTATTTCAAATCTCAACAGTGATCGGTTAAAGGACTGAACTCATGATTGAAATATGTTGAAACTGAGTTTATAAATTGGTAATAAATGCATAAATAGAGGGGTGATTACTATTTGTTTTAAAATAATGTGCCTTCTTCGACACCTCCGCCATTATCGAATGTTGGGGATTTTCCAAGATCTAAAAATAGCACAGTGTTCCCTTGATGGAGTTAGCTTGGTTGTGCTATGATTGAACTGTTTATTTGCTGTCAAAATATTGGAAAATATGAGCAAATGTACTCAAATAAGAAAAAAAAATACAGTTAAGCCTGATTGCAAGTAATACACGGAAGCGACATCACATAACTATAATATAGAGACATCGTATAGTATGCCTCTGAAAATGACTGTGTACACGTCATGAATAGACTGATTGCAAAGTTAGAGTGCAGAAATTAATTTTAATTAAATTTGGTGTCAAAACAAGTTTGCTGTAATTGCATAGTTAGGGCCCCACAAGGATTTGCGGGTGCCCTATAGTAATCACTCTGTCCGTCCTTCTGTCTGTCCGTCTGTCACTCTTCCGTCCACAAATTTTCTGTTTTTTTCTAATAACTTTTTTCATGGTTGCCCAATCAAGTTCAAATTTGGCATGGTAGTTCAGTATGCAGAAATACATATTTTGATGCTAAGTTTGGTTCTCTCTGTCTTATGGTTTGGAGCTGGGGTGGTGGGGTAGATTCCTTAACTATGCATAATAATAATGGGCAAAGAGAGATAACTGCTGAGAATGTTACCATTGTATACTTGGAAGGCTGTGCAATATTTGTCCTTTTGGATTAATTAACCTTCCACAGGAAGAAAATCCTAAGCTTTATCTTTATCTGTCACATTGAGATTAATTACTGCACTGCCTGTGTCTGCAAATGAACTTTGTTTTGAAGTTAAGGTCAATTTTGAATGATGTGTAGTATTGTGTACATTCTTTGAAATATGGATTTTAAATATATAATATTCATACTTTATTTTTAAGGCGTCGAGCTAATGCTCGGCAGCCTTCTAGCGATGTCTGGATTGGCAATCGTCCAAAAATTCATGCTCTTCACTGCCTTTTAAATGCGCATAAGAAATAAGTTCCTTTAATTATTAAACGTATTACAAGATTTTTATTCATTTATTCAACTAAATTGTGTACAAAAAACACAACTTTGCCTCACTGGTTATTGACAGTTCATTGCATATTAAGTATAAATTTGCTTAATCAAGAAATGGCGGATGAATACAATAAGGTGTAAACATTTACTAAATATTAATTAAGTTTATCGCTTATATTTTAATTGGAGACCGTGCCCGATAAAAATAAAATTTGATACGTAAATTTATTTTTTAGTGGGCACGGTCTCCAAAATAAATGTTAGCGATAAACGTATCAAGTGATTTTGTTGCAATAAGAAAACACGATAATGCAGTTGGTTTGGTGGAGCATTTTAGGTTGCACTACAGTATTAAATTTTACTATATATTCTTACCAAAATTGCATAACTTCTTGGAAAAATCCTCTTGACATCTTTTTAAACAAAGCTTCATTTACAATTTTCTAGCAAAATACACACGTGCATCCAGCGAGGTGTGAGACTTTGTTTAGCTCGAAGTTACACATGTGCTTGAAAATCAAGTCCGGGCCTTTTCACCTCCCTCCTGGAAGAACATGCATCAAAAATTCAAATGACCTCGCATTATTACAAAACTGGGATAGTTAGACCTCTTACACATTGTTTTTCATCTTATAAAAAAAAAATCAGCTCCTGTCTCGAGCGGAAACGCACCAAATTGAAAGGAAAATTTGGGAATTATTTTGCCTCAGCCATGTTTTGACGTCAACCTTCAGTGAAATACTGTAGTGGCACCTGCATTTATATAGCACGTGTTGTGGATTTGTTTGTAAACAATCATACCATAGGTAGTCTTGTTTCAAACGGGAATTGATATAAATAAAAGTATGGTTTATTATTATAATTAGGGACACACTGTTAATATATTCAAATTATAAACCTGTGAAAATTGTTCAAAGACTGTTTAAAGCAAAAAGAAAATATCTTTTTTTTTACTTTGAAATTTCTTCGATTTTTGTAACCATGATAAGTTTTTGTATTATAAACGCATCACTACCTATTTTATAAGGAAATATACTGATTTTTGTTTTTAAAGCAGCACAAAACATAATTCATTTACTTTTTTATTCTAGTATTATTTGATATACGACTATTAGTAGAGAACTGGAGAAATTCAAATTATTGATATCATTTTATATAAAAGAAAATGTCACCTTGACGCCTTTGTGGCCGTTCCGGCCTTTGATGGTTAAAATACTGTACACAATGATATATGATAATTTTATTGAATTCTAAAATCAAGATATATATTAAGATATCCTTTTTCACTATTTTATTTTTTAATTATTAATTTTATTTTTTTCTGCCTTAATGCTGTTAATTTTAACAGGTAATCAGATAATAACCCCATTCTGTCATTTCTGAAAATAAATCTTATTGTAAATTTAGAAGAAAAGGATGAGAGACCAGAACAATTAATCCCCTGTGATTAATTATCTTGCCTGCTGCAGAAAATTTAGAGGCTTATCTCTATCTGTCATATGAAGATTAATGAACACCTTTGTCTGCAACTGATGTTTTGTTTTGAAGTTGAGGTCAACCCTGGATGATACAATGTATTTGCATTCACTGAAGGCTTGCATTTTATAAAACACCTGTTTAAATCTTTTTTAAATACACATTTAATTTAGTTTTTTTAGCTCACCTGAGCTGAAAGCTCAAGTGAGCTATTCTGATCACATTTTGTCTGTCGTCCGTCTGTCCGTCCGTCTGTCCGTCTGTCTGTCCGTAAACTTTTCACATTTTCAACATCTTCTCAAGAACTACTAGGCCAATTTCAACCAAACTTGGCACAAATCATCCTTAGGCAAAGGGGATTCAAAGTTGTGAAAATTAAGGGCCACACCCTTTTTCAAGGGGAGATAATTAGAAATTAATGAAAAATTTTGAGAAATTTTCAAAAATCTTCTTCTCAAGAACCAGAAAGCCAGGAAAGCTGAAACTTGTGTGGAAGCATCCTCAGGTAGTGTAGATTCAAAGTTGTGAAATTAATGACCCCCGGGGGTAGGGTGGGGCCACAATGGGGGGTCGAAGTTTTACATAGGAATATATATAGTAAATCTTTAAAAATCTTCTTCTCAGAAACTAAAGAGCCAGGAAAGCTGAAACTTGTGTGGAAGCATCCTCAGGTAGTGTAGATTCAAAGTTGTGAAAATCATGACCCCCGGGGGTAGGGTGGGGCCACAATGGGGGGTCGAAGTTTTACATAGGAATATATAGAGTAAATTTTTAAAAATCTTCTTCTCAGAAACTAATCAGCCAGGAAAGCTGAAACTTGTGTGGAAGCATCCTCAGGTAGTGTAGATTCAAAGTTGTGAAAATCATGACCCCTGGGGTTAGGTTGGGGCCACAATGGGGGGTCGAAGTTTTACATAGGAATATATAGAGTAAATCTTTAAAAATCTTCTTCTCAGAAACTAATCAGCCAGGAAAGCTGAAACTTGTGTGGAAGCATCCTCAGGTAGTGTAGATTCAAAGTTGTGAAAATCATGACCCCTGGGGTTAGGTTGGGGCCACAATGGGGGGTCGAAGTTTTACATAGGAATATATATAGTAAATCTTTAAAAATCTTCTTCTCAGAAACTAAACAGCCAGGAAAGCTGAAACTTGTGGGAAGTATCCTCAGGTAGTGTAGATTCAAAGTTGTGAAAATCATGACCCCTGGGGGTAGGGTGAGGCCACATGGGGGGGGGGTGTTAAAGTTTTACATAGGAATAAAGAGTAAATCTTTAAAAATCTTCTTCTCAAAAACTAATCAGCAAGATGATTCTTTATTATTGTTAAGACTTTGGCTCCAGGACAATTCTTCGGCCTCACAAGAAGGTTCAGAGTTTGATGTAGCTAAATATCCCATATATAAACAATTGTAAAGGATCTTTTTGAGAACTCAACATGTGATATGACTATAAAATTGGAGCAGGCAGCTATTTTTTTATTAGAATCTTTTTGTATTACTGTTTTGGGTTATTGCCCTTGATTTATTGATTCTTGATTATTTTAATTAATGCATCCACTGTTAACCAATTATTGTGATGATTATTTTTATACAATAATAAATATTCAATGTATATAAGTTGTTCTGCATAAGTAGTTTTGGGTTAGGCTGGATTAGTTTGTTTATTTTTGATTTCCAATTTTTAGATACTATGAATTATTTTAGGCCGGCACAGATATAGGGACAGTGTCTATTGCATTGTAACGAGCATCGTCGGATACCCACGGGTGATCGCGTCTTTTACTTATCACTGATAAGTAAAAGACGCGATCACCCGTGGGTATCCGACGATGTGTAACGAGCTACTGTTGGGGGTTAAACTTGAACAGGTATGGAGAGATTGAGGGTGTTGACATCCCTGCTCTATCTAAATCTTCGCGTTTTTCTAACCAACGATACAGAATGTGAGGTCATTTCTGCACTGTATCGCATTAATACAAGTGTGAGGTCATACCTGCTTGTATTAGTGGTGGTTGCGGCGGAGCACTAGTGTATGGTCATCCCTGCTGGTGTTCTGGCCTTTCTAGCGCAAGTGTGCGGCACTCCCTGCGTTAGGTTGAGCTGTTGGCGCAAGTGTGCGGTCATCCCTGCTTGGATGACCTGCTTGCGTTAACGTTGGTACCTGTTGAGTTGCGTAGGTGTGCGGTCATCCCTACCTGCGTAACGTTGAGTCCCTATATATGTGCAGGAGCGGTGATTAAAGTCTGCTCTTGTAAATATTGGCAGCAATCAGGGCTATCCGAGTTCCAAGGGGGAAAAATGGATTTTATTTATACAGGATCTACATGTATTAATGTACATTGTCCAGATTGTATTATGACTCCATTAAGCTGACTTTATCATACCTATTGTTCCTCAGGTGAGCGATGTGGCCCATGGGCCTCTTGTTTTATAAGACATGAGGTTATCCCTGTTTTATGCAGATACAATTGGTTACTATTTAGAGTTTTTGGACATTCAGGAATTATCTTGAAATTTTAAAAATACAGTTGTTACTTATAATTTTCATATTTTTTTTTTTACCACCTTATATATATTGCAGTTCTTTACATCTTATGCCGGGCATTTATTTTTCATCTTTGTTAATATAAAGAGGATGGAATTCAAAGTTTTTTTCACTTCTCTATATTAATTGTCATACCGGGGCACTTCCTGACTTGTCAGTTTTCTAGTTCTGCCTGTTTCTCCCCCCCCCCCCCCTTCAAAAAGTTTATCTCTGTATAAATTAAGGGAAAAAATAGAACAGAAGGTGTTAGAACTGCCTTTTGAATCTATATTTCTTATAAAAGCTTGTGAAGGTCAGCCTCTTTAAAAAGTTGATTAAAAAAAAAAATGCTACTAGTTTTGCTAGAAACCCCCCCAGAAAAATATGAATAGATGTACATGTATGAATTACAAATGAAATGAAATAATACTTGTTGATGTAGATTTCATGAGATTATTAATGCATTAATTATAGTACATAACATGCAGTACATTTCATCATATGGTTATATTATTTTTACGCGCAGTGATTTCGCACTGGCTGTGACGCTGTTATGTTGCGTCACACCACGCACCAACTCTGCCTCCCCCCCCCCCCCCCCCCCCCCCCCCTTGGCATCAAAAATTTTCTGAGGAAAACACTGAAAAAAAGGGAAGAGAACTCATGATATTTTTGCACCAGTTCATAGTGTGTAGGAATACAAGGTATACTGATATTTGAGAGCATGTTAGTTTTAAGTGTTTTTGTGTCATATCATTGAATGAATGGTGGTTTTAACCAATTGATAAAAGAGGAATCTAGATTTCAATCCTGTCTGGTTTCGGTCACTAAGGTTCGACCAATCAAAAAACAAGGCATGTTGATATCGGTCCTGTTAGTTTCTATAGAGCTATAAATTAACTAAAGTTTCCGTAAGAAATAGAGGGAATCATACTCGATACATGTAAATATAGTCATATCAAACCCGTAAGCCATTATGGTCCTTCAACCCTTTGATTATACATTTTATAAATGATCGTTGCAGCAATGATGAACAACTTGGCAATTGTTACTAATAAAATTCCACGTAAATCTTAATTCGTTCGTGTTCTTTTTCAAATTCTGCTATTATCATGAAGATCGTTTATGGCGATTTTATGTTTATCATGCACATCGTTTATCCTTTCCTAACGTGTAGCAATCCTATCCTATCCTATCGTGCATCTATACTGTATAATCGTGCGTTAATCCTATCCTATCGTGCCTGTATACTGTTCTATCATGCGTTAATCCTATCCTATAGTCATACTTGCCAACTGACCCGATTTCGTCGGGTCACACCCGATTTTTCAACCCTTCACCCGATTATTTTTTATGACCTGGCGGGTCATGCTTTTCACCCGATTTTTGTCGAACAACCCGAAAATCTCCCGATTTCCGGATTTGGTTCGTAAATTACGTTGCGCGTTTGACTTCCAGTTAAGAACCCAAGCTGAGCTTGGATTTACGTAACGCATAAACAAGGCCGATGGCTATAACAGACACATTAAGTGTAATTATTATCATGAGTTGTTTTGACTAAGCGAAGGTTTAAATCATTAAGTGTGATGGCTTCCAATATGAAAGGGTCTTCATCGGGGCTAGCGGAATCAAAACCAACAAAAAGAAAACGATATTTTTGTACCTTAGTATCAACATATCTGGGAAAATGAATTCCCATAGGTAAAACAAAGTAATCGAGTACAAAACGAGGCTTTTGTGTTCTATGTAATGCACATTTGAATATTAGATTTTGTGCCCAAAATGATCTGACTAAACATTCAAAAAAGTTAAGTCATGAATAGAATGCTTTTTAATACACAAAAGTCTTCCAAGTCACTTACAACTTTCATGCCATCATTTACAGAGTTCAAAAGCAAGTTTAATGTAGCAGAAACTCTTTTTGCATTTTTTTTTTTAGCTGAACACAACCTACCATTTTCTGTGTCAGATCACTTTACAAAATTCAAAATCAGCAATTGTTAGTTAAAACGCTTCTTTGCAATAAAGTATTACACATAAGTTTTAAAATATATTTCTATTGAGTTTTTGTATATACCTGGAATGCATGGTAAATATGTCGTGAATGTCGTTACGCGCTATGACCAGATTTTTCACTTTCCAAATCTGGTCATGACCAGATTTTCACATGTTGGAGGTTGGCAAGTATGCCTATAGTGCGTGAATCCTATCCTATTGTTTATCTTTTAAAAAATACTGTTGCGGGTACTGTCAAATCATTTTTTTTTTTCACTCTGGTAACTATATATGATACTTTCTTGTTCACTTGAGCTGAACTGAATGCTAAAAAGACATTCTTTTCTTTTTATAGATTTGATATCTCCGGAATTATAAAATGAGGCTATGCCAAACAAAACAGAATTTTGACTTATTTTCTTTTACTGCAGGAACTACTTCCCATAGTTTATATGTTCGAATTACCAATCACTGGAACACTTTGTCCTCTACCTGATGTTAACTCAGCTGAAATTCAGAAACTACAGCAACAATATAACATCTCTGTCAATTTCCGTCAACGACCTCGAATGTATGTTTCCACTGTGATTGTCCGTGGATCTGTATATAATGCTGATGCAGTGAGGGAGGGTATAGCAAAATTAATGGAACTTCTCACTGGAAATTCAACGGTAAGTTTGTATGTTTACGATCTGATTACTGGAAACTGCTTACATTGATCATGTTGATAATTGATTTGTCCAAATAGAATGGGCAGAATGCACAGAATATCAGATAAAGCAGTTTTTGGCTCGGATCTGAGCTGAAAGCTCAAGAAGCTTTTGTAATAACATTTTGTCTGTCGCCTGTCCATCTGTCCGTTTGTCTGTAAACTTTTTACATTTTGAACTTCTTCTCTAAGACCACTGGGCCAATTTTAACTTTTTTTTGCGCAAAGCATCCTTATTGGAAGGCAAATATAAATTGCAGAATGAAAAGGCAAGTTTTTATTCAACGCGGAGAAAACCTGAACTGTAAAAAAAAAAAGGGGGGGGGGGGGGTTGCGTTTTTAAAAATCTTCTGCTCAAGAACTACTGAGTCAATTTTAACATAATTTATCATAAATCATCCTTATGGAAAGGAAAATGCAAAAATTAAGGGTTAATTCTGTTCCAAATTTGAGCTAATTTCGAAAATAATAATAAATGGGGTTCAATCAGTTTATAAGTTTGGTTTTGTTACTCCATATCCCAAAACCGAGGCTATTAGTTTGAAGGGTCAATCTGAAAAAGATCAACATGTTTGCTGTGCAAGAGTTGACTTGTGAAGATAATCTTTGAGACATGCAATATAAATTGATGTCAATTTTGTAAATTGAGGCTAAATATTTCAAATGCGTTGACGTTTTCATTTGTGAAGGTGGTGTTAGCTTCTTTTGATATCGTTTCATTTTCATTTTGCTTTTTAAATCGGATGGAATGATTGCCTATATTTTGGAATTTTTACGTATCGAATCAGACAAACTTTGATGAATCAGGCAGCTCTTAAAGGGATTTGGACACGATTTGACTTAACATTTTCAAATTTTATTTTTCCATTTTAAATGTTTATACTGATTTATAATTCTTTGTTTTGTAAACACAGCTAGAATATTGTCTTTTTTTACATATTCGTTGTATTGGTGTAAATTTCATTCAAATGTAACTTTCTTTTGTTGATAATAGTATTCAATAAGATTGAATAAGTTTAAATTGTTTTTTAATTGTCATTTTGTCTAAAATGGCAATTCTCTACATTACATTTTTTGTAAACAACTAAAAGACTCGAGCTTTGTTTACATAACTATCAATTCTTACCTCTGTATCTCGCTTGTAACTTGACTAATTTAACATTTGATATTTTGGACAATCATTTTAAGGGACATGGTCACGATTTTGGTCAGAATTTATTTTCTGCTTTTACTATTGCAAAAATGCGTTTGTAATGATTACCCAAAATTTTAGAGTCAGTTGTAAAGTTATAAGCAAGATACAGTGCCCACAAGTCTTTGTCATGTAAACAAGGCTCGTGCCCCGTTTTTGTTTACATATGTTCAATATACCACTAAAAATCTTTTTCAACCTGATTTATATATTTTCTTATTCATTTTCAGCATAATTAAACAGTTCCTACCGTTTAAAACATTCATTTTAGGTCTAAAACTGTAATTTTCTCTTCAACGTTCAAAATGTAAACAAAAGCTTTGTTTACATAGCAAAGAATTGTAAGCTCTGTAACTTGCTTATGACTCAACAAATGCCACTCAAATTTTAGCTACTTATAAAGAATGCCTTACTGAAGCATTGTTAACAAATAAATCGGAAAAATAATTTTTGACCAAAATCGTGACCATGTTCCTTTAAAATGCACCAATAACCCAATTTATACATAAAAAATAAAATTTTTGATTACAAAACCGTGTCCCTTTAACAACATACTAAAATACAATTCATTCCATTGGAAATTGGATATGATCTCTGCGCTGTGGTTTATTTATGCAATTTTAAATGCATTGTGTTTGATAAGATGTCAGCACAGGTCTATTCAGTTTAAACATATATTGTTTTCGCTGATGGAGATCATATGTTCTTTCTTTGTTTTAGTGCATCTTCCTCAGTTTTTAGTTCACCTGAGCTGAAAGCTCAAGTGAGCTATTCTTATCACATTTTGTCTGTCATCCGTCTGTCTTGTCCTTTTGTAAATTTTTACATTTTCAACATCTTCTCAAGAACAGCAGAGCATATTTCAACAAAACTTAAAACAGTGCATCCTTAGACTAAGGGGATTTAAGGTATCCGATGTACAATTGACCAAAAAATTATGCCTGGTAAGGTATATATTCAATGTACTCGTTTGTTAGGTAAGGATATGTAGTTTCTAAAAATAGATGTTTTTCCCGCCAAATCACTATGGGGAAGTAACTCTAGCTCTGCAAATCACGCATGGTAAAATACTACTTTTCTTTGACGAAAACATGTGTAATCATTATTAATATTTATCAAATAAAAATTGCCAACATATTTGAATAAAAATAAAGCTTTAAAATAATTTAATTACCTTTATCAATATCTTTTTAATTTTTGCGAATTTTTTTTACAATGACCATGACGACTCACGCGATTTTTACAGCCCCCCCCCCCCCCCACATCAGCTGTCGCATTCATAATCCAACGCATATTCCCGTTACCTGGTAAGTTTCCTGTTTTCTATTCCTTTACGATTGAGAACTTGTAATTTTAGAATTAAAAATCTAAATTGTTCAGGGTTTTTTTTTTCATTCAGCAAAATGTTTGCACAAAAAATATTGTTACTACTACACGGAAGTCGAGAATTGCGGGTCACATCAGGTGTGTAAAGCGTTACGAACAAAGCGTGCGAGAACCGTGTGAAATGTTTTATTAGAATTCATTCCAAACCTTTTACTCGTAGAAAACAATATACACTGTATTATCTTTTACTCAAAATTGTATTTTTTTTTCAACAAAAAAATTAAGTCAGTTTTAAAATGGAGACTGTCGATAAAGTCTGACAACGGTGTTTCCGTATCGGTACAATTGTGGAATGCACAATACATCAACATGCTTTACACAGTTATAACAAAATATGAATCAACCATAAATGACGCTGTGATGTTGTAATAAGCATGCATTTTTTACACGATAAGATTGTGTACAAATACCACACATAACATGCATTGGACATCAGCTATCTGGCTGAACCTGTCAATCAAATTTCGAGTATTTGATTTCATTGGATGGTCGCGTATATGACGCGTCTCTTTTATGTAAACAGCAAAATGAAACGAATTGACTTTAAAGCAATCGGAATCAGTATCTAATAGTATTATTTGAATGATATAAAATCCAGCGATTTTGAAATGGAGTAAAATATGTACTGTTCATGCGCATACATGTAATATGAAATGCGAGAGAAGAAAATTGTTTGGAATCCCGATGCAAAAATAAATCAATGATTAGAAATTTCATTACTTGACTCTTGTTTACTTGATTACGGAAAATAACAAGGATATGTTTTAACACAATAATTACAATAAATGTGTACAAGTATTTTAACCACGAACTCCGTATGCATGGTACTTATTAAAAATAGTTAGTAGCAAATACGCCGTTATACAAATGTTAGGTCCGAAACACTCTGTATGTATAATGAAATTAGGTATACAATAAATTGAACAAATTGAATAGGGCCATACGATTACCAGACTACCCCAATTCAAGTTATGCACAGTCACAATATCTACGAAATCAATGATTAAAACGACCTACTCAGTATATTTCGACGAAATACGTGACTTGTGCACTGCAACTTTTACTCTATATATTAGGATTTTTTTCTTCACGTTATTGCAAGAGCGCCGCGGGAAAAAAATAACGTCATACAACGGCAAATGACATAAAGCTGCTACAACGTCACAATCAGCGTAAGGGGGAAAAGTTAAAATAACTCGTTTTAAAATTAAGAAAAAAAAATATTGCTTGCCTTTATGCATCATTTGTTTATTCTTCATCGTTTATTATGTCAGATCAAAAATAGTGCGACTTTTTGAAAATTTATTTCAAGCTCCGTAATCTACCGAGCTCATCCCGGAAAATCCCGAGCTCTCTGGCTCAATTGTACATCGGATACCTTAATGTTGTGAAAATTAAGGATCACACCCTTTTACAAGGAGAGATAATTATGAAATATTGAAAATTTTTGAGAATTTTTCAAAAATCTTCTTTTAAAGAAGCATAAGGCCAGAAAAGCTGAAACTTGTGTAGTAGCATTCTCAGGTAGTGTAAATTCAAAGTTGTGAAAATCATCCTGTCACAAAAGCGGTTCAACTTTAGGATATCTGGAGAAAATAATGGAATTTTTTTTATACAGGATCTAATACATTATCCAGATATTTTGTGTATGACATCATGAAACTGATTTTATTATGGTTATATTGTTCTTCAGGTGAGCAATGTGGCCCATGGGCCTTTTGTTTGTTTTCTTTAAGCTTAACTGAGGCTGTATGTCCTTTATGAAATTTGTGCTAACTATACCATTTTGAAATTCTTAACATAGCCTCATGTGACCATTTTAAGATCCCTAAGCTTCTTATGTGAATTCACATCAACATTCAGGATGTGAACATGATCTTCATTGATTACTTAATAATAAAAAATAAATCTACTTTGCTGTAGGTAAAATTTGCCGTAAGTATGCAGTTGGAAATTGCACCGCAACACCACCTTTTCATAATTGGAAGAAGTGGTATGAACATTAAACAAATTATGCAAAGAACAGGTGCCAATATTCACTTCCCTGACCCCACTACATCTACTCCTCAAAGAAAAGGAACAATTTATATCACGGGAAACATTGAAAGTGTTTTCCAGGCCCGGCAGCATCTCATTGTAAGTGAAAGGGAAGACGTTTGGTTTGTTAAATTGATTTTAGGACCTTTGATTTGTTGTTTTTATGTTAAGGTAACTCCATATCTATAAAATTATGGGTTCAAAGTTAAAAACTAAACTTTTTTTTAACTTATTGGACTTGAATTTCATCAATAAATAAATAAAATATATATGTATCCATACTATTTACGATGTAAGGTAATAAAAACCAAAGACTGAAATTATCATCTGAAAATCACACTTTTTTTGTTTAAATATTATATATAAGTGGATGGATACTTGTTTGTCTATTTAAATTTTATTGCTTACTATGCCAGAAAACTAAAATTAATTTAAAAAAAAGAAAAAAATTGTTTACATTAGAAAAATTATAGCATTTAGATATATCACTTAGGGAAAAGTAGAAAAGAGTTATTTCCCTTTGTAATTATTGAATTATGTCCAATATAAGGATGAAAAACGCTTATTAGATATCTCCAAGTAAACAATGATTTGAGTTTTTGATGTGCACCTATAATAACATAGAAATTACAAATCTACTTGCAAGAATTTTAATGAATTCATGGTTTATGTAAAATGTATGACGTCACAGGAGGGTGGATTTACTTTAAAGGCTTCGTTTTAGCACACATTTGATAAAAATCATTCCAAGGTATTATTAAACTGTTTTGTGAATGTTCCTTTGAGAACTGTCACTTAATGCATTAGCTTGGAAGCTACTTAATTTGTCCCATATGCTTGTAATGTAGTTATGATAATAATAATTCAAAGCTGATCTCCTATGCATCAAATTTATGTCTGTTAAAAATAGTTCACAGGTAAAAGAGGCAGAAGTATGTAAAATGTTAAGTCCGTCAAAAAAACATATTAATGGGTCAAACTAAGGCATTTTGAGAATACTAATTCCAGTTCGTATTTTCCTGCCATTTTGCCAGAAATCGCATTAGGAATACTCATGTTTTATTTCACTATCATGGAGACTAAACAACAAATTTTCAAAAGTAATGTTAATGTGGTTGTGATTTTGTTGAAAATACAATGATTGTGGTAAACTTGGGCTATACAAGAGAAATAATGAAAGTACATGTATTTGAGACCAGTCTTATGAAAATTTAGGCAAGGTGTAATGCGATATATTTTTTTTCAATTGCTTTGAAGCAGGTATACGGGACGAATTCTGTAGTTAAACCGGGTTTGTAGGACATCTCTCATTTTAACGATACAACATTCATCTATACAAACCTATAAACAAATAGTTGTTTGAAGAATCTTGAGATGATATTATGACATGTTTTCCTATGATCTTTCATGAGCTCACGACAATGTTTATTTTGTATGAATTGATTTGAGTTAATTGGTTTTTGTTTTTACAATTCAGGGATGTTTACCATTGGTTCTCATGTTTGATGTAAAAAATGAAATTGAGATAGAACAAGGTTAGTATTGATATTTAGAGTACAGTTAATATGAATTTTAAAATTAATATGTGCAGGGCCAGTTGATGCACATAATAATGAATTTTTGCAAAAATACGCAATAGGGTTGATGTCTTAAAAAAACTACAGTTTGTGATATAACAGTTTACTTTAGGAGCAATTTAATCCGACCAAGACAATTGTGCACCTTGTAGTACTAATTCACTTTACAGGCTTGGATGCCAAATGTTCCAGATGCTAGAGGAGATAATGCTTTTTTAGCTGACCTAAGGTGAAAGCTCAAGTGAGCTTTTCTCATCACATTTTCCTATTTTCAACATCTTCTTGATTATAAATATAATTATAAATTGCAAAAATTATAGGCTAATTCTGTTTCAAATTTGAGTAATTTACAAAAATAACAACAGTTAATAACTTCAGGTTCGGTATTTCATATATCAAAAACCAGGTTTTTATTTGAAGCAGCCATGTTGGATGCATGATAAACGGGTCAATCTTACAAAGATGAATTTCTTGTTATGCAACAGTTTACATGTGAAGGGAATATTTGAAACACGCAAAATATATTTTTTGAAGTAAATTGAGGTTAAATGTGTTGAAATTTTCACTTGTGACGGTGGTTTTAGCTTGTTTAGATTTTTGTTTCATTATCATTATGCTTTTTAACTTGAGGAAACTATCGCTTGTATTTTGGATGTTGCGATATGTTTGCGATTGCTCCGGGTCACCGGACGTAGGCAAGTTTGTCAGCTTACAAGAGATGATCAAATGATGTCATGTACTAGAAGTTTTTAAGTCACCTAAGTCACTCAGGTGACCTAATGCAATTTGTCTTCGTCAGTCGTTGCGCGTCATGCGTTAACAATTTTACATTTTTAACTTCTTCTTTAAAACTATGTGGCCAATTGTTACCAGTTTTGGTGTGAAGCATCTCTATGGTAAGAAGAATCTAAATTGTGAAATTCATGGCTGCACCACCCCCAGGGTGCCAAGGTTGGGGCCAAATATGCCAAAAAAGCCTAATTTTCAAAAATCTTCTTCTCTACTCCCACACATGTGAGGAAAAAACTGAATGAATGGTTATGATGTCCCTGAATCCCTCTATAAAAATTGTGATATTCATGGCCCCTGGGTCAGGGGTTCAGGATCTAGGGTGGGGCCAATATGGCCATATTGTCAAAATGTATAAGATCTTAAAAAATCTTCTCTACTCCCATATATATTTGTTAAAAACTAAATGCATGAATATGATGTCCATGAAGTCTACTACCGTATTTATAAAGTTCATTACCCCTGGGACAGGGGTTTTATATAAGGCCCTAGAGCGGGGTCAATGTAGCTATATGGTGAAAATGTATTAAATCTTAGAAACTTTTCTTCATTACTCCCGCACATGTCCACTACCGCCTGTACCTAAATTGTGAAATTCATGGCCCATGGTTCAGGGGTTCAGGCTGTAAGGGGGGGGCAATATGGCCATATAGTGTTAATGCAAATAATGTTTAAAATTCTTCTCTAGTCTCACACATCTGTATGAGAGACTGACTTCATAATTATGTTAACCAGGAAGTCTTCTAATTTGTAAATTTTATGTCCCCTAGACAATGGATGTTGACTCTAGGGCAGGGCCAAAATGGATGTATAGTGTTAATGCATATCATGTTTAAAAGTTATCTTCTCTCCTCCCAAACAACTGTAGGGAAAACTGAATTCATAATTTTGTAGAACAGGAATTCCTCTACCAAAATCTAGAGGTAGAGGTTCTGAAATGGGGGGGGGGGGGGGGGGGGCAAAACACTCATATAGTGTATAGGTTATTTAGTGTTCATGTATAGAGAATGTTTAAAAAAAAGTCTACTGACACGGAATATAAACTGACTGCATATTTAGAAAAAACATTAAGCTATCATGTATTTCATGCCGCCTACATGTAAGGCAAGTGTTATGGCTGGAAGAGGGGGTATATTTGTCTTGTTATTTTATTAGCCCCCTTACTACCGGTTTTACCGGAGGGGACTATAGCTTTCCTCTGCGTCCATCAGTCCGTCTGTCCATCCATCCATCTGTCTGTCCCACTTCAGTCTTCCACACTTTTTTTCTTAATGCGTTTAAGGAATAATATGAAATGTCAAATTACAGATTAAGTTTACACTTTTGTAGCGTCTGGTTGACACATTTTCGAGAAATTTAATTTTTAATATTCCAGTTTTTAATGTTCGGGTTCGTTATCGGGTTCAGTGTGTATTGAATAAATGAGGAAAGTATGTAGTCAGTTATAATATCGTCCATTCCTTTTATTGTTTCTAACAAATAAGTTCTGTAAAATAGTGTCATGCATTGTGTTATAAATTTTATCGACAGGGTTTTTAGCGCACCTTAGGTGAAAGCTCAAGTGAGCTATTCTGATCACATTTTGTCCGTCGTCCGTCCGTCTGTTAGTCTGTCTGTCTGTCTGTAAACTTTTCACATCTTCAACATCTTCTCAAGAACCACTGGGCCAATTTCAACCAAACTTGCCACAAAGCATCTTTAGCGTAAGGGGATTCAAAGTTGTGAAAATTTAGGACCACGCCTTTTTGCAAAGGGAGATAATTAGAAATTTATGAAAATTTTCAAGAAATTTTAAAAAATCTTCTTCTCATGAACCATAACACCAGGAAAGCTGAAACTTGTGTGGAAGCATCCTCAGGTAGTGTAGATACAAAATTGTGAAAATCATGACCCCCGGGGTAGACTAAGGGTGGGGCCACAATGGAGGGTCAAAGTTTTACATAGGAATATATAGAGTAAATCTTTAAAAATCTGCTTCTCAGAAACTAATCAGCCAGGAAAGCTGACACTTGTGTGGAAGCATCCTCAGGTAGTGTAGATTCAAAGTTGTGAAAATCATGACCCCCGGGGGTAGGAAGAGGCCACAATGGGTGATCGAAGTTTTACATAGGAATATATTGAGTAAATCTTTAAAAATCTTCTTCTCAGAAACTAATAAGACAGGAATGTTGACACTTGCGTGGAAGCGTCCTCAGGTAGTGTAGATTTAAAGTTGTGAAAATCATGACCCCCGGGTGTAGGGTGGGGCCACAATGGGGGATCAAAGTTTAACATATGAATATATAGAGTAAATCTTTAAAAATCTTCTTCTCAGAAACTAATCAGCCAGGAAAGCTGACACTTGTGTGGAAGCATCCTCAGGTAGTGTAGAGTCAAGGTTGTGAAAATCATGGCCCCCAGGGGTAGGGTGGGGCCACAGTTGGGGATTGAACTTTTACATAGGAATATATAGAGTAAATCTTTAAAAATCTGCTTCTCAGAAACTAATGGGCTTAGAAAGCTGAAACTTGTGTGAAAGCATCCTCAGGTAGTGTAGATTCAAGGTTGTGAAAATCATGACCCCCGGGGATAGGGTGGGGCCACAATGGGGGATCGAAGTTTTACATTGCAATATATAGAGTAAATCTTTAAAAATCTTCTTCTCAGAAACTAATCAGCCAGGAAAGCTGACACTTGTGTGGAAGCATCCTGAGGTAATGAAGATTCATACTTGTGAAAATCATGGCCCCCGGTTGTAGGGTTGGGCCACAATGGGGGATCAAAGTTTTACATAGGAATATATAGAGTAAATCTTTAAAAATCTTCTTCTCAGAAACTAATCAGCCAGGAAAGCTGACACTTGTGTGGAAGCATCCTCAGGTAATGAAGATTCATACTTGTGAAAATCATGGCCCCCGGTTGTAGGGTTGGGCCACAATGGGGGATCAAAGTTTAACATAGGAATATATAGAGTAAATCTTTAAAAATCTTCTTCTCAGAAACTAATCAGCCAGGAAAGCTGACACTTGTGTGGAAACATCCTCAGGTAATGAAGATTCATAGTTGTGAAAATCATGACCCCGGGTGTAGGGTGGGGCCACAATGGGGGATCAAAGTTTTACATAGGAATATATAGAGTAAATCTTTAAAAATTTTCTTCTCAGAAACTAATCAGCCAGGAAAGCTGACACTTGTGTTGAAGCATCGTCAGGTAGTGTAGATTCAAAGTTGTGAAAATCATGGCCCCTGGGGGTAGGGTGGGGCCACAATGGGGTGTCGAAGTTTAACATAGGAATATATAGAGTAAATCTTTAAAAATTTTCTACTCAGAAACTTATCAGCCAGCAAAGCTGAAACTTGTGTGGAAGCATCCTCAGGTAAAGTAGATTCAAGGTTGTGAAAATCATGACCCCTGGGGGTAGGGTAGGGCCACAATGGGGGGTCGAAGTTTTACATAGGAATATATAGAGTAAATCTTTAAAAATCTTCTTCTCAGAAACTAATCAGCCAGGAAAGCTGACACTTGTGTGAAAGCATCCTCAGGTAGTGTAGATACAAAGTATGTATTAGGTATTATTGTACATTGTCCAGATAGTTTGTATTATGACTCCATTTAGCTGATTTTATCATACCTATTGTTTCTCAGGTGAGCGATGTGGCCCATGGGCCTCTTGTGTTGTTTTGAATTTTGTTTATGCTTTTTTACCTGAGGGGAAATATTGCCCGTATTTTGGAATTTTTACGTATCCAATCAAATAAAGAATTTGGTAAATCAGACAGATTATTGTTTACCTGTGCAAAATGAGCAAAATCTGATTCACTAAAAACATTATATTATAAATACTATACATTCTATTGGTAATTCGGTACGATCTCTACGATAACGTTGCGGGTACTGTAGCCTTTTTAAGGTATTTTCAAAACGGAAGACCTCTTGTTGCTCGCAACGAGCCTCTAGTTATTATTTTTCTCAACAGATTTTTTTCAGCGATTTTTGAAAACAAGGGAAGAAATATTGATACAATTTTGCAACAGTCTTGCAGGAAATATATTACTTTATGAAATGTAAGGTTTCGAACTTCCGGTTTCGGTACTTCCTGTTTTTACAAAGAAAATTGTGAAAATTAAATGAAACGCAATACTTTGTTTGTTTTTTGAGTTAGAACATTCAAATTTTAGAATTAGATGTATCTTGTCTAGATGTACAATTTGAAAAAATAAAGGGTCTGCAGGGACCAACGTTCAAAACAGCCCTTTAGCTGTAGCTTTTTTATTTTCCTTCCATATTTAAAAATCTTTTCAGTTTATTGTTCAGAATAAAGAGTACAATCTTAAAATTATGGTCCGAGAGGCCACTTTTTGACTCCTAATAGGGGTTTGGAAGGCCTAAAGATCATAACTTGTTTAAATTTCAAAAATATCTTTAGAAAGAGTTATCTCGCTTTGCTGTAAGAATGTAGAGCATAAATACTGTAGACATACCAAGTTTTGTGTCCAAAGAATGAATACTTACTTTAAAATGATTTTGAAAATATTCCTGTGGAAATTAGACGTGTAGCTACTTGTAAAATTCTTTCTTTTGACATTGCACTACTCATAAGTTCCTATCTATGCAACTGGTTATACCAAGGCATTCAGAAATTTTGGAAATAGATAAGAGATGAATTTTTTTGACATTTTAAGAAAAAAAGGGAAAACGGGGGCTGTCGAAAAGCCCTAACTTTTTGTTGAAGACAAAAAAAGTTCTAGTTTCTTTAAATATCTTCAAAAACAAAAATTAAGGGTTGAAATATTAATCTTGACACCAAGAGCAATTGTTTGACTTTCTTTAATATGACATTTTATTCTATTCAGTCCAGATAACTCGCTTGATGGAACAATTAGATGTTTTCATTAGTGTCAAACCAAAACCAAAGCAACCAAACAAGGTGAGAGAATTCAGGTTAATGTTGATACAATAACATTTGTTGAATCCGGATGTTGTTCATTCCGGCACGTTGTCCAATCCAGCAAAATTATTCAGTCCCTTAACATTTTCCTATCATTTTATGTTAAAAAAATGTTGTGCAATACAGATCTTGTCTATTCTGTTAACCGGCCACATTGAAATGAACCAACTGCTTATAATTAGTGAGAGTTATCTCCCGTAATCTGGCCACTTATTGATCGGCCTTGTGTGGATAATCACTACTCAATTAGGGAACAATTCTCCTGTTGTTGCCATTAAGTCTTGTTGGAAATAAATACGCATTTTTTAGCCAATGAAAGTTAGATAATTGGATTATACTTAACCCCATTTTTTTCAGCCGTGATTTTGGATACCGCGGGAGTACAACTGCTGATATCAATTGTAATTAATGGCCATTGTGTGGTTACACAAATAGAGTTACATTTTATTCTGTCAAAATGTTTCATTCTATATTAAAATCTCGTGTATATAAATATTTATCCATCATTCCCAGCATCAAAACAGTTCTTGCCATTGCATAATCAACCACCTTCTGACTTGTCGCATGGTAAAAATTTGTTTAACAATTTATGGTGAAGCAAGCACTTCTCTATGTTGGACTTCTCAGGTTAATCGGATGTTTAAAAATATGATCAATTACGATGATTTGATTGAAAAAGTATTTCCATTGTACGTATTCCTTTACGTTATGCAATTATTGTTTAAAAAAAAAATGAAAATTGGCACCAGAATCACAATTGAGGAGGGCTAATATATTTTAGAAGAATTGAAGATTTTGCAAGAATAGACGATCAAGACCTACTGCATTAAATACTAAAATTACTGTGCAACAATGTTCTCCAAACTGGATGTTGCCTAATCAGCCACAATTTTTAGAACCACCCTCCGCCGGATTAGACAAGTTTAACTGTAGTATGAGCAATCTAGTTTTATCTCACCTGAGCCGAAGGCTCAAAAGAGCTTTTCTGATCAAATTTTTTTCTGGTGTCTGTCATCAGTGTTGTAGTTGTTGTTGTCCACATTTTCATTTCTGCCATTCTGACAATACTTGGCCATTTTCAACCAAACTTGGCACAAAACATTCCTCGGCCAAAGAGAAGTTTGTTCAAATGAAGGACCACACCCTACTTTAAGTGATGAAAATGGAAAATTAGGAAAGATAAAAATATATTGACATTTAAAGAATACTACCTTTTTCTCAAATATCATTTGGCAAGTAAAGTTGAAAATGGTGTGGAAATTTCCTCATTTAGTGTCAGTTCAAGTCTGTTCAAATCATGACCCCTTGGGGGGGGGGGGGGGGGGGGGGGGTCTGTTCAAATTCTTATATTTGAATATTTAGGCAAAATCTTAAAAAATATTTTCCTGAAAAAACCTTTTCGCCAGAAAAATTGAAATTCTTGATGAAGCATCTTCAGATGATTTGGATTGTGGTTTTTCAAATCATGATTCAAGGGAATAGGTTGGGGCCATAATTGGGGAGGGGGGTGTCAATTTTTATCTCACTGAGACAAAGTTGGGAATGGAGGGGGTTGGGGAACTTATGCTATACCCTCGGCGTTGGCGTATTTACCTGGTTAAAGTTTTTAGCTCACCTGAGTTTTTCTGATCACATTTTGTCCGTCGTCCATCTGTTCATCTGTCATTCGTCCTTCTGTAAACTTTTTACATTTTGAACTTCTTCTTTAAAACCGCTTGGAGTTCACGCAAGGTGAACAACAGTTGATTATAATTAGGAAAACCAATGAAAGGACGAGTGCACTTAAGCTATAGTGAATGGGCCCTTTTCCAGTGCCGTTTTTATGTTGAACAAAATGCTTTTTCCCCATAAAATTTGAGCACTGATGGATACTTCTGATTTAAATGCATGCTTAACTTTACCAAAATCAGTATACATTTTAAACAATTGAGGATTTTTAAATGCCTATATATAGTCTACATCCGGAAAAATCGTACAGAACCTATTTGAGTTGTGTCTATTTAAATCAGTGGGATGAGACATTTAAATCAACATTATTCTGTTGAACAAGACTCGAGTTCATTAATGGTTGGATCCATACACTTTTTGAAATATTTTGAATACGGATACATACAGTGTAATTTGATGAAATCAATTTTATTTTTAAATATTACACAACATGATTCATAAGAGGTTTTCTCGAAATTCTTGTCGGAAAACTCCGAGAATCCATATTATAAAAATGTGCGTAATTCAAATAGAGATTAAAAACTACTTGCCAAGCAAAATAACATATCGTTGATTTTAAAATTAATAATAATCGATAAAATCAACTCCCGTCAGATTTTTGTTTAATTGTTTACAATTTCTATTTACTAACAATATTTTGAGATGCTTACCATTACAAGTTTAATCTCTTTTGTTCAAAACATTCATCCTGTACAAATCTGTTTTAAAATTTCCCTGTTATTCAGAACTAATAAGATTCCCTCCCCCTACCCCGATCTAAAAATTATTTTGAAATGAAATTAACATCTCAAGAATGAAATTTTTGATGAGTAACAAAGAATTAATAAAAAAGAAAACTAAGAAAAATCATTGTTGCGTTTTACCTGTAGAGTTAAACATTTCTACCAATCCAGCTCCAGTTAAATAAATGCTATATTTTTTTCACCGTTAATCTCTAACTCTACTTGAAATCATGAAAAATATCAGTTATATAAAAGTTTATTAATTTCTACTCTATGAGTGATAAATAATAATAATACACCCCAAAATTCAAATTTTCATATGTCAAACTTGCAATTGCTTATCGTTTTCTGCCATCTTGAAACTCTTGTGCTCTCACTAAAAGTAGGAATAAACTTTTGTAACACGGGTTCAACACTAGTGTAGTGAAATACATGTTTTATTAACAACTCTGGCAACCCGAGTCGCTCGTGTCGTTAGGACATAGATTTTTTTTTTTAAAATTTCAGTTTCCGTTCATTTTTGTCCCATAAGATGCACATATTGAAATGAAATTTAATATACAGGTTTATCATGATAATATCTAGGACAAGTTAAGTTTTGGGTACAATCGAGCAATTTTCGACAGAGTTGAATTTTGATTATTTGCAGTTTCCGTTCATTTTCATCGTATAGGATGCACATATTGAAATAAAATTTGGTATACAGCTTTTTCATAATATCTAAGTCAAGTTAAATTTGGGTACGATCAAACATTTTTGACAGAGTTATGTACCAAACTCAGGATATTTAATAGCAACTTAAAATCAGTGCTACTTTATGGGTCGGAAACATGGAGCTTCACAATGGCGGACAGGAAAAAACTCCAATCCTTTGTAAACAGATGTCTGAGAAACATCCTTCAGATATGGTGACCAAACAAAATAAAAAATGAAAACCTTTGGAGAAGAACAAACCAAATCCCTATGCCACAAGAAATCATAAAGAGAAAATTGAAATGGATTGGACATACACTAAGAAAAGGCAGATCTAACATCACCTGTCAAGCCCTCCAATGGACACCACAAGGGAAGAGGAAAAGGGGAAGGCCAAGACTAACTTGGAGAAGAGTCCTTGAAAAAGAAATGTCAGAGAAAGGACACAGCTGGAACACCATCCACCAACTAGCAAAGGACAAAGAGAAGTGGAGAAGAATTGTCTGTGGCCTATGCTCCACAGGGGAGTGAGAAAGGCTTAATTAAAAAAAAATTCATATGTACCTTGGACTATGAAATCTACATCAATTTTCATAGTTATTCAGACACGAGTAAATAAAAGTGACACCGTTAAAACAGTTTCCATGGTTCTGACACATTTCAGTTACTGCTATATCATCTACTCTCTCTGCTCTGTCATGTATTCTCTCTGCTCTGTCTCAATCCATCAAAATATGTGTATTTGTCATACAGATGACCTGCAATATATTTCAGACTAGATTTCATTCCACTCCAAAACATATTCCGAAGCATGTCATTTTCATCATCTGGATTTACCAATCCATGTATTGATGCCTTACTCAATAAATCCTCTAATCTACATCCCCATGCTGAGATGTCTTCACTTTCCTGTTGTCTTGCAATATAAAAATTTGCGATTGATGTCTCTTTCTCCTCCACTGTACCATAAATGCTGTCTAATTTATACATGATTTTATCTACAGTTGCATTTGGTCCAAGACTCATTAAAACTCTCCCTGCTGGACCTACGAATACCTAAACAGATAACATTCTCTGAATAACCGTCTGTTTGGAGGCATTCTACCTTATATCTCCACTGATCAAACAAAATCTCACCCTTTCTATCGCCTGAAAACAATACAAGTATTGTAGCACAACTAAGGGGAATAGGGGTTGGAGAATTGTGAGTAGAATCATGAGTAGATAGACCAGGATTGGATGGGGATTGGCCATGGGATGGGACTTAGGGATTGACTGGGGGATTGGATTGGACTGGGTTTTGTACCATTTGTCCAGTATTGGGGTCTCTAGACTCCCTGTTTGACTCTCTTTTCAATGACTCTGCATATGTCAAAACCCACTTTTTAAATTCTTCTGGATTACCATTATCAGGCTTAACATCTAATGCCTCTAGTGTTTGTGCCAAGTCATCTAATTCACTCGGAGTAAGTGCAGCCATGATGACAAATAATATCAAACACAAAATCATGATATAAATAATTTGTCAACTCACTCAACACAAGCATAAGACATTATACAAATAACACAACACGGAAATTGTCGCGTAGCACTGTGCAATGAAACCGACGTGTTGTTCAACACCGCTTTAATTGAAACTATTTGATTGTTTATTTACATTTTTTAATTTTAGAAATTTTTTTAAAGTTGTTTCTAGTATGTAAGAAAAATCTCTGTTAGTAATATAAATATACTAATTGGAACACCTCAGACAGACAATAAAAGTTTGATCGGACACTGTGTACTTGTTGTTTCTTTTCTGTATTGAGTACTAGTGCTTAAATAATATATAAACACTAAATGTTCACTTGATGTACCACTGAATGATAAACCAATGTAAATCAAACACCAAACTAATTTGACTTGAATTTCTTCAAACCAGACTGTATAACTAAACTTAGTCTCGTAAGTCAAAGTCTGTAAAGTCAGTGAAAGTAATTAAATATTAGTAAATAAGAAAAATAAATAAATATGATACTTCTGTTAATACTATACCAACACTAACTAAACAAGATAATTGTCTCTAAAGAAAATAAATGATACCAAAGCAAAATAATGGATCAGCTGATCAATATTTACAATCATGTTTTCAACTTGAATTGTTTTCCGTACGTACGTTACTATCTTAAACAAACGATAAATAAATACAGTAGAAGTCAATAAATTTTACTATATATCCAGCGTTGTTTGTCCAAAGAATTTAGAAGGCCTGCGGTCACTAACGGTAGTTATTGTGATTACATGAATATAGATATATTGACGACCAAAAAATGACATTACAAAGAACTTAATATTAGATTTCATATCTTGTCATAAATTGTTAATACACAAAAAATTAACGTCATACAATGTTCCCACTTTATAGGGAAAAGTTATATATACTCCATGAATATACGTGTATATGTAAATAATAGATTGTTTATAATATGATATATATATTAGATTTATGGAAAATGAGATATGAATTCCATATTCTTTAAGAGAAAACAGTACCTAGCTAGAGGTTAAAATCTTTACATAGGTCATTTATATTAACTTATTTAATATGGAAGATATAATTATCAAATTAAGAAAAGATTGCAAGTTTTGAAAACTAATTAATTCATGCAGAGTGTGGTCGTGCAGTGTATTAATATATCAAAATGGACGTGCTATGAAGGATTAGCATTTTGATTTTTGTATAAATAGTACCACATACCAGGAAAGTCATAGATATTGATTTAAGAATTTTCAAAGGAAGGAATGTTGATGTTCAAAAACATTATACCTGACATCCTTCTGTACACAAGTGAATACTATTGCTTTTACTGATAATATTTAAGTTTCAAAGAAAACTTAACTTATCCTAATATTAACTATATGAGCTAGACAAAATAGGACATACATGTATATATAAATATGATTTTAGTTTATAAAAGAATGATTTACATTATATGTAATTCATTAAGAGTAAATATTTTTCTGATCAGAGGGTCATTGTACCTTTAGTTTATGTTGCAAAACTTAATCATACATGAATATGATACTTTATATTCAAGGAAGAAAACATTTGTTTTCTACATTACATTGGAAGCTGAAGATCATACATTTAATTACATTATTGATGTATTATATGTGTATATGTATCCTATATATCAGACAGTAAAATCTGACATTTCAATAAATGCAATTCATTCTTCTTTCTATTAACATCTTACAGATGGAAAATTAGATATAGTTTTGGATTTTACAAACAATGTATTTTATTTATATCACAGAGAAATGAGGCAGAATGGTTTTAAAACATTATTTTCTGGAAAAAAAACATTAATCATGCAGCAACAATATGGACAATTGTTATAGAAATTGGTGGGGAAAATAATGGGTACATTTTATGTGTTTTGTGGATAAGATGATCAAGCAATTTTGTATTTCCACATGATGAAACCAAAGTTGATTTATTAAAATGGTCTATGTTTATTTAAATCATTGATTGAGAATCTTCTCTATTTGGAAGGATTTTTATTTATTGTCAAATACTTTGAAGATGCTACTTGATATTCCGATATGCCGAAGGCTGGATGAAAAGAATGTCCCCCTCATCCAAGCAATCCCCCGGATGTGATGGATGAGGGGCATTCTTGGAAGACAGCCTGAGGCTGAGGAGCATCAAGGTTCCCTCCCTTCATGGGTTTTGAGAATTGTTTATCCCACCTCAAATAAAAGTACATTTTTGACAATAAATCTGCTTTAAAATTATGAGTGTTTATCACAATGGACGCACTATTGATATGGTATGTGACGTCACTTCCTGGAAGGTTTTTATCTTTTTTTGAAGGGCGATCCCAAGCATAATAGCCAGGAAATAATGCTACTTGATACTCCTCAGCCTCAGACTGTCTTCCAAGAATGCCCCTCATCCATCACATCTGGGGGAATGCTTGGATGAGGGGGACATTTTATTGCTTAAATATGACACAGGCACCTGACGTTTTTAAAAACTTTTTTCTAAATGAAAAAAAAATCCTTGTACTATAATATATACATGTAGTACAAGAATTTTAAAGAGAAAAGTTTAAAACGTCACATGCATGTATGTATAAAACCCTAATCTTGTGTCTATATAGTTTTGTAAAAATGGTTTGAAATGTAATGTAAAAACTAGATGCTGTCATTAGACTGTAATACCCGCACCATGCGTTTGCCCCTAAATAACACTGTTTTGAACCAGTTTAATTAAAAATGAAGGCTATATGCAAGCTCCGGTAATACAATTAAAATTTATAATTTTCATTACTGAAGGATGAGATCCCTTCCCATATGATAATACACATCGTGACATGAGCAGCACTTTATGTGCAATTTGGGGTAGAACTGTTTGCAGTGAATTTTCAGTTAATCAATATATATATATTAATCTTAACATTTTATGTCATAGAAAGTATAATGGTCTACATAATTATTACACACAAAATTAGAAATTAAATTATGCCCCCTCCCCATGGCGATTGCCGGTTTTAGATTTGCTTCTGTGTGCCTACATGAACATCATCGTGTGCACAGATTTAGAGAAGGGGTGGGAGTGAGGGGTCCAGACCCCCCCCATGAAAATTCATTTATATCAATTGTAAAATTACCAAAAATACACCTTGGACCCCAATGCTCTTACAGACATGTAAACGCTCAAACACATTGCGCTTCCATGTTAGATAACATTATTTGGGGGTAAATATTTAATCAATATTTAATATACTTTATTGTTTATCTCAATAGAAAGTATACATGTACATCACAATATGCAGGTGTCCTGCACCACCTTAAAGCTGTTATTTACCTAATTAAATAGTGCAAGTGGATTTGGAGAATAGGTCATAAAAATACATGCATGTTACAAATGAATGATCTTTGTCTGAAGTTACGTACACAACACAGGTCTGCATGTCTCATTAGTGGGTACTAGTTTTACCCAGCTCTTCGATTAGATAGGTTCACGTGTTTATATACATGAGTGTTGCTAAAACGCGGAACGGAAAACGGAACGGAAGGGAAAACTGAAAATCTTATCTAATGTTATTTACCTCATAGATTTGTTAAGCATGCTAAAACGATATACTTTATGTACCTTTTTAATTTTTTTTGAAAGATTAGCAATATTAGATTATTTATCCAAGAATATTTATTTCCTCAAAATTAACAGTACATGCATTGACCACTATATTCTGTCCCAAAATATCCTCGATTCACTTTTTGCTGTATATTTATATATACCTCAGGGTTCAAGCAATTCTCTTTTAGAAGCATTAAACATTCTCATTATTCTTTCTTTAAAACGTCCTCTCTAGCTTATCAGCTGGTATAAATACACGGCTAAAAATAAAGAAGTCTACGGGGTTTTGCATTTCAACAGACCCGGATGATAGTGTTGAAAAATTGTGCAAGGTCTTCTGAGTGACTTCCAAATGGAGAAAATATGTCAACATTTTCCATTATAAATCGTCCAAATGTGCTGCATGAATATTTTGGGATCGACAGACTATAGTCCCAATATATAATCGGAAAATCAAACCAGGCAACGTCTAGAGCTCTCTATTCGGTTATATGTATATAGCTGCTGGAATAAACAACTGCTTAGTAATGCAAACATAAACAAAATTGCATTGCTAAAAATACTAGTTTCACAAATTACTAGTTTCACAAATTACCGGGTATTTTAATGTTTACTGTATTTTAATTTTTAATGTCGTCAGTCCTACGGTTTATTTTCTTCCATCTCAATGATACTGTATCGTCTGTATGATAAAAGATCGTCTAGAACACCGAAAATTCAATTTTGATGTAAGTATATACATGTACATCATATTTGAAATATAAAAATACTCAAAACACGCATAAAACGCTTTCACTAACTGCGTACGTTACGCTGATATGCCAGCAATACCATATAAGAAAAATAAGTAAAAAGTTATAGCTAATTTGCTCGTTTAATCATGTTAATGTTTCACAATTCGTATGCATTTGATTTTTCCGTTTCCGTACTCAACTAAAGCCGAATGAATACGATGCTATAATTGATAGACATTCATATGAATGTTAATAAGATAACAACATGTTGATAATCATTCATTAGATATAAATAAAAGATACAAAGTAAATCGTTTCTGGCCAGTCTATACCCTTTTTAAGCGATAAACGTGATGATATTTTCCATTCCGTTCCGTTTTCAGTTCCGCGTTTTAGCAACACCCATACATACATGTCTGTGTTTTCCGTATGCAGAAAAGGATTAGTTAAGATCAACTAAAGGAATTCATTATTGTGTTTTAATTGGATTATCATTATGATGTTGACCAATTTAGGTAAGCATAATACATGTAGTAGCAGTAGCACAATATAATGAGATGCCAGCAAACATATATTATATGTTCTACTTTCACTTTCTAAATGTGATCTCCCTTTGACAGCATACTGTATTATCATCTTTTAATATTTAAATAAGCTTATCATTGTTACCTATCCTATTGCATTTGTAAAGTTTCTGTCATTTTAGTTACAAAAGTTATTTTTTTCATTTGTCAGACTGCATGCACTATTGAGCTGACCACATATAAACAATTTCTTATTAAATTTGTGTATTACATGTAAGTAGGTGTAGACACTTATCATTTTTATATGAGTTATAATAGGAAGGAAGGAGTATTTCTTTCTTAATGTATTATAATGCATCAAATACAATGTAGGTCATGACCTTATGGGACTGTTCTGATCCCCACGAAACAGGAAAATACAAAATATCTTCTAATGTCATTATATGATGCATCAAATGGTGTAAAGTACATTAATATTAATGACCCACAGGTGTTGTCTTTAACCCCCCCCCCCACCCCATTCCCCCCCCCCCCCCCCCCCTTGATGAAATAGGAAATGATATGATACACTGTATATTTTGTTAACTTCTGAGATCTGAGATCCTCATCCCTAAACCATATAATTTATTTTTGCTCTTTGTGTCATTGCGCGTAAAATTGTATGTAGATTATGCCCCCTTGGAGACACCCTGACATTTTAGAACTAGAAATAATAATGTATTTTATCTTATTAATATGTTATACAGTAGTGTTTGATCCATGTGGGTAAATCCTAGCCTAATGATGTCACTGCTTTGTTTAGGAGACTTTACAATTGCCCCAAATAGGCGAATACACATGGAAGTGATGCAGATAACATTTTGTTTATAAATTTTAAAAATTGAATTAAGCAATTTCCAAAATGTTAATGTGAATCACGAGAGAAAAAGCAATCAAGATATATGATTTAAAATTTGCTACTGTACACATGTAAGAATGTATTAAGAAGACCGAATCTTTATAACCAGGTTAGATTGGGGAGGGGGGGTGAATGTGGAGTAAAAACATTTATAATTTGAATCATTTATTGTTATTGATTTTAACTTGTCAATGAATACTACTTATTGATCCCAAGGTAGAAATATGACCTCTGATCATATCTCAATAGATCATTTGTCAATTATGCAAGGTGTAATATAATTTTTTTTAAGAATAACATTTTTTACCAGTTTATAAAAGTTTTTAGACACCCAAATTATATTTTGATTTTAATAGATCATTCGACAAGGGAGGAGGGGGGGGGGGGGGGGGGGAGAGAGAACAGTTTATATTTGAGTTTGTTTGGGAGTGGGGGTTCCAAGTCATATATTTGACAATTTTTTAATGTAATTTAAGGTGGCTCACTACACCTTGTAACATTTTCTCAAATCAGCAGAAAATTACTTGATTATGGTAGATGTCATGATGGATAAGAAGTATTTAAGCTAAATAGATAAAAGAAATGTGTGACTTTGGATGAAAAATTACATTTTCGAAAATTTAATTCAGTAAACATGGGCAAAAGCTCCAGGCGGATTCGAACTCATGGTCTGCAGTTCAGAAGTCCAATACTTTAACCACTGAGCTACGACGATATACAACCGAATCGAACGATATAAACAGTTTAACAAAATATTTAAATCGCCATCTTGTGACGTAGTGTCTAAAAAAGTGTAAGTCTAGGTGTAGTGAAGTACCTTAAAATAAGACTAAGCCATACTACAGTCATGAACATGAATAGTATAAAACAAAACACAAACTAATACATGTACATGTATATATACATAGGAAGTATTACAAAACAGATGATTGATCTATATCTGGGTTCTTAAATTGAATCATATATCATGTACATATTATATTATTGTTTCTTTGTTCAAGGCATTTAAGATGGTATGTAGGTCATGATCCCAAGTGCTCATCCTGAAATTATTAAATATCATAAAAACCATTGAGATCCCCACCTTTATCCAAAGATATTATTCCTCCTTAGGTCATGCAGGCGCATCAGATCATTATGGCATGTAAGTCATGACCCTAAGGGGTCATCCTGACCCCCTTAGAATCAGAAATTGTCAATTATCTTTAAATTATTGATGTTTGATGATCCTATCTCTATTTAATCTTTATTTTTAAGTCTCCCGAATGAAATTTGGAGATTTATTGTTTTTGTACGGTTCTTAATGTACATGTATTATTATTCTTCATCTTCTTTTTTAGCTCACCTGAGCCAAAGGCTCAAGTGAGCTTTTCTGATCACAATTTGTCCGTTGTCTGTCGTTGTCGTTGTCGTCGGCGTCGTTGTTAACTTTTCACATTTTCATCTTCTTCTCAAGAACCACTGGACAGATTTCAACCAATTTTGGCACAAAGCACTACTAGGTGAAGGGGATTCAAGTTTGTTCAAATGAAGTGCCACGCCTTTTTTAAAGGGGAGATAATTGAGAATTATTATAAATTTGTTGGTATTTTTCAAAAATCTTCTTCTCAAAAACTATTCAGCCGGAAAAGCTTAAACTTGTGTGGGGGCATTAGGTAGTGTAGATTCACGTTTGTTCAAATCATGGTCCCCGGGGGTTACGGAGGGGCCACAAGAGGGGGATCAAGTTGTACATAGGTATATATGGAGAAAATCTTTAAGAATCTTCTTCTCAAAAACTATTAGGCCAGAAAAGCTCAAATTTAAATGGAAGCATCCTCAGGAAGTGTAGATTCAAAATTGTTCAAATCATGGTCCCCGGGGGTAGGGTGGGGCCACAATTGGGGGATCAAGTTTTACATAGGAATATATGGAGAAAATCTTTAAGAATCTTCTTCTCAAAAACTATTGCACCAGAAAAGCTCAAATTAAATTGGAAGCATGCTCAGGAAGTGAAGATTTAAGTCTGTTCAAATCATGGTCCCCGGGGGTAGGGTGGGGCCACAATAGGGGGATCGTGTTTTAAATAGGAATATATAGAGAAAATCTTTAAAAATCCTCTTCTCAAAAACTATTTGGCCAGAAAAGCTCAAATTAAAATGGAAGCATCCTCAGGTAGTGTAGATTTAAGTCTGTTCAAATCATGATCCCCGGGGGTAGGGTGGGGCCACAATAGGGGGATCAAGTTTTACATAAGAGTATATAGAGAAAATCTTTTTAAAAATTTCTTTTAATAACTATTTGGCCAAGAAACCTCAAATTGGCGTGTAACCATCCTCAGATAATGTAGATTCAAGTTTGTTCAAATCATGGTCTCTGGGGGTAGGGTGGGGCCACAATGGGGGATACATTTTTATATATAGAGAAAATCTTTAAAAGTCTTTTTCTCAAAAGTATTAGGCCAGGAAAGCCCAGATTTGAGTGGAGGCATCCCCAGATCATGTAGATTCAAGTTTGTTTAAATAATAGTCCAGGGGTAGGATGAGGCCACAATGGGAGATGAAATTTTACATAGGAATATATAGAGAAAATCTTTCAAAATCTTCTTTTTAAAGACTATTTGGACAGAAAATCTTACTTGTGTAAAGGCATCCTCGGGTAGTATAAAATTCAAGTTTGCAAAATCACAGTCCCTAGTGGTAGGGCGGGACCGTGATGGCGGTTTGAATTTTTTACATAGGAATATATAGAGAAAATCTTTGAAAATATTCTGGGAAAGTTTTTGGTCCAAAACTCAGTACTTAGTGTGAAAGCACAGGTTATGAGATTAAAGGTAGATTTAAGTTTGATGAAACCATGATTCCCTAGAGAATAGTGGGGCCACGAAATGGGGGGGGGGGGGGTATATAGGAATAGAGAAAAATCTTAGAGGTACAACAACAAAAGGGGCTTGGTATTTACCAAAAAATAAGAGGGGGATAAAAGATGGCAGATTTTCAATTTTATTTTTAGCAAGATCTACTGTACTCAGTTGTCAAGATATTTTGATACTGTAATGTTAATTTGATCAGAATTAAGGCAATTGTTGCTCAGGTGAGCGATGTGGCCCCTGGGCCTCTTGTCTTCTTTCCTGCTCTGAACTTGTTTCTCAGAGATGGCTAAACAGAATTGTACAAAACTCTAGGATATGATAGGCCTGCATATCTAGTTGTGCACCCTGGTTTGTTTTTTCTCATTTTGGGTTAGACAACCACTTTTCGGGGGAGGGGGGGAGGGGGGTGTCAAAAGGGTGTGGGGTCTAACATTGAACCTTGTAGGAAGAATCGTAGACTCTATTGTAAATGGTAACTTGAAAACGGACAAAGATAATAATATAGGGTTTTCATAATCATATATTGGCTGTTACTGGCAATATATAGGGTTTATTAGATCTGACCCCTGGGGTCATCCCCACCCCCCAGGAATTTGAAATTACCATATATTTCAGAAACTGTTATAATCATGACCCATAAACCATATATATTCATGTTTCTGATGTCAAGGGGCATCAAATGTTATGTAGGTCATGGGCCCTGTGGGTGGTCCTGACCCCCTCCAACAGCAAGTCCCTTAATATCTTCAAAACAGTTGAGATCTCCACCCTTAAACCATATATATTCTTGTTCCTTGTGTCAAGGGGCATCAAACGGTATGTAGGTCATGGGCCCCGGGGGGTGGTCATGACCCCCCTTGAACAGGAAGTGCACGAATATTTCGAAAACGGTTGAGATCCCCATCCCTTAACCATATATATATATTCTTGATCCTTAAAGGGCATCAAAAGGTATGTACCGGTAGGTAATGGGCCTCAGGGTTAAATTTAATTTTTCAAAACCGTAATGCACATCTATGGAACAGTTCCTATCATATCCCAAGATTGATGTGTCTATCCATTAAATCATAAAAGGAGTTCTATATTAAGGATCTATGTTTTTTTGAAGTGATAAACGTCAATTTTCTGCTACTTTTTGACTCCCTGGATGAAATTTAAATTTTGAAAACCTTACTGCACATCTATAGAACAGTCACTATCATATCCCAAGATATGATTGTCTATCCATTAAATCATAAGAGGAGCTCTTGGATCAATGTTTGTTTTTTTAGTGATAAACATCAATTTTCTGCTACTATTTGACTCCCTGGATGAAATTTAGATTTTTAAAACCTTATTGCACATCTATAGGACAGCCCCAATTATATCCCAAGAGATGACGTAGCTACTCAAAAAGTTGTAAGAGGAGTTCTGGTAACCATATTTTTTTTGCAAAAAAACGTCATTTTTTGTTGCCCACTGATCCCCTTAATTAAAAAAAAAATTCTGGAACCTGATCACGCCTCAATATGACACCCCCAATCATATTCTAGAAGATCATTTGGCTACTGCCCCAAAAAAATGACGTTTTTGAAACCAGTTTTTTTGTAAAAAAAACGTCATTTTTTAGCCATTAAATGACCCCCAGGACAAAATTGAAAATTCCGAAACCTTATTGCGCATCTATAGGACACCCTAAAACATATTCCAAAAGATGATTTGTCTACTTTTGAAAATGTAGGAGGAGTTCGAGGAAGAAGGTTTTTGTGAAAAAAACGTCATTTTTTACCAATTATTTGACCCCCAGGACTAACAGAGAATTTTTGAAACCTTTTTACAAAACAACATGATACCCCAAATCAAACTCCAAGAGTTCAGTTTGCTGGTTTATAAGATGTAAGAGCAGTTTGAGAAAGTAAAACGTGACAGACGGACGGACGGAAAAGGGTAACAACAATATACCCGAACTTTCTTTAGAAAGTGCGGGTATAATGAAACAAGGTTCTGAAAGGAAGTATAAAAAGACCATCATTTAATCATATTGATGGTTTGCTCTCAGTGAAGTAGACACAGATAAATCACAGGCAAAGATATTATTTTTTTTTTTTTCATAATAAAAAATATTAACCTCTACCTAATAATAAGGTACCGGTATAGAGGGTATATATTTTTAATTATGAGAAAGATATATAACGTTAGTAAAATGTAGCCGATTGAATGAACTTAATTAACATTATTTGTGTCGATCGTCATAACATACCACCTGTTTAAAGCTGCAATTGGTCTAATTTTTTGGCTACTACAGTATCAAATAATTGTCCATACAAACCAATTATCTTAATTTTGTTTTTCCAGAACTCACATTTACAGTTGATGTCAAAATCGTAATACAATCATCCATTCCTCAACTTCAGGGCGAATTTTGATATGAGACGAAATAACGCGATACCGTTTTCATGACATTCATAATTTTTTTCCATTAAAACATGGCTTAATTGACTGGGAAAACTACCGCAATGTTTGTTATTGTTATTTTAAACGATGGTTATGCTAAGTATGTGTATACACATACTCAGCATAACCATCATTTAAAAGCGTACACAAAATCTGATATAAAATCGGATCATTCAGCTTAAAAAAAGGTGTTGTTCTGTTTATCTGTCTTTGTATGCGTAATTTGCAGACTTAACAATAAGTAGAACTCATATTTATTGCCTTTTTATGTTATGACAACTGTTTTAGTCAGTTTTGGGCAAAAACAAACCAGTTCAATATATGTTTACATTTTGACCCTCCAATGTACAAGATGGCTGAACATCCCTCTATATAATAATAATATTATTATCAACAGAGGACAGCAACATTTGACAGAAAATCATACCAACAAAACACATTTGTAAACAATAACAAGACACGAGTTTTGTTTACAAAACAAAGAAAGAAAAACTCTGTATTGGGCTTCTAACTCAATATATGACTTAAATTTTGGCAAGACATTAAAAATACCCAAAGTAACCATTCTGAACATAAAGAAAAGGGAAAAATGAAATTTAAAATTTTCAGTCTATGTCCCTTTAAAGAATATTTAGATATGCCCCTCTATATAATTACTTTAAAGATGATCTTTCACGATTCTTGATTTTTTATCTTTCATATGTTATGGCCTTGTATAATAAAATATCTATATACTTTATTTATTTCAAGTTCTGCTTATTGAGAGCAGAAAAGGGGCAAAAAATGTCTGATTCCTGAAGCATCAACTCGTGTCAGTACTGTCAGTACTGTCAGTACTTTGATTATAGCTCTTTAACACGTGACAACATTTTTCATTCCAGTGTATTCATCAATCAAGTGTGAGTGAGGTTAAGAAAGTCAAACAAGTTTACGCCAGGTAAACAACAATCGTTTAATTTTAATGGGAAAGACAAATTAAATTTGTCAGTGTTTTTAATTTAATTGAGCGCATTGAGGTACAATTTTCTTCGTCACATCTATAGGAATTTTTAAAATAAAATACAACTAGTAGACTAATTGTTCTCGAACAATTAGAGGTCTTTCCACCTCATTGTTTTTTATGTTTGAAATAAGATTGCTTCAATAGAATAAAGGATTTTTTCTGCGTTACTTCATAAAAAGTGTCAAACGATTAAGTTTGCATTTTTTTATGGCTTGACCTTGACCTTTGACCTTTATATCATTTTGATCTGACGAGGTAGATGCATCTATACCAAGTTCTTCAATGTATCTATGATTATTGATTCAAAAGTTATTTGTGTTTTTTATTGAATGTTCGAAACTTTCAGGGGCAATAACTGCTAGAAAAGGACTTTGGACCCTGTCGGTATGAATAGATTGAAGAAGCGTCTAAGTATACTGAATACATTAGTGAAAGTTTCAAGTCTATATCTCTAACGGTTAATGAGGAGTAGCGATAACAAGCATTTTGTACAATAGGGGCAATAACTCTGTTATTATTTAAAAGAAAAAGCCAAGGGGCTATATTTTAAAATTTCTTAAGGTGTCCTATTTCATCCATGAAAAAGTTTTTCTCTACCACACTTAACAAAAGAGATCTAATAACTCATAAATTAACGGATTTCCAAATGACCTTGACCTTTGACCTTTATGTTATTTTGATCGGCCAAGGTAGGCGCTTCCATCCCAAGTGGTCCGAAGTCTCTGTGACAAATAATAAAAAAGTTGGAAGTTATTTTATAGAAATTCAAATACTTTCAGGGGCAATAACTACTAGAAGGGGGCCTCAGATCCTTTCGGTATGATAGATTAAAGAACCCTCTTAGTGTACTGAAGACACTATTGCTATTTCTTAGTCAACGCTATCCGGCCACATTGTTTACAAGCAGCACTGATTTTTATGAATAAACTGATGAACAAATACTGCCCTCCCAACCAATCGCTAAGCCCCTATCTATTCTAAAGGTTCCTCAGCGTTGGGTATCAACTTTAGATGGACAGAAGAACGCTTCATTTCTTCTTTCTATCCTCATCCAAATTGACTACACAACTCAACAAATTTTACCTTCTCTCAGATAACAAGCGAAATAGCGTAGTGGCAACACTCTCGCCTACAAAGCTTAGGGTTCTCGGATCGATACCGGGTGGGCGCCACCGATTTTTTTTTTGAGCAATTGCTTAAATAATTGCATGAACAAGCAAAATATTTTCACCAAAGATGTATCAATTCAGTATTCATAAGTGACAAAAATTTTGTTCTTGTTCAAAGTGTCCCTCTATATTTCTGTCACAGCCGCAATTTGATGTTAACGTAAATCGTTGTTGTTGATAGAATGAATAACTCAGCTGTTGGGTTCTTGTAATATATATTTTTCAATGTATAGAATTTATGGTGATCTGTAACAATAATTATTACAGAAATGGAAATAATAAAATACACACTTGCACAGCTAAGATTCAGACATTAAATATATTTTAAGTTGTTTGAATATGATTAATTTATGTTTTAAATAATTAATATTTTCAACAGATAACTTAGGCAACTGCAGTAAAATGTACTTACCAAAATGACAGATATTTTATATCACTATAATTATAAAATAGATGATATATTATGGAGAAGGAGATCGACTCTTCCTTTCTCTCGGTTGTCTGGGGGTGAAGTTTGTTAGATTTAGGATTTGGCACCAAGCATGTGCACTTAAATGTAAAACTTGTAAAAACCAAGACATAAAACTCTCACATGACCCAAACACCTTTGACCTTTCACACTCCAAACTCAACCAATGACTGTAAAACACCATGAAAATGAATGAAATGTATGTGGAAACGTAGTAAATTCCAGTGATCTGTAATTCACTATGTTTATAGATGATGATGAAAATGATAAATGAATATTAGTACATTATATATCAATATATTAAAATCAATATTGGATCAATGAATATTAATTCACTCTGTGACATTTCCCGTTCCAAATAAAAACAAAAATGTCAAATAATGACTAATTTTAATGGAATTATAAAAAAAAAAGTCACTTCTGACGTCATATACTGCCAATGACTGCAAATAAATAGGTGAAAAATATAATTTATATTAACTCTTCTAAAAAATAACATAACAATTTAATGTACCTGAAACACTTTAAAAATGGGGAATTATGGGGGCCAAATTTGACTAATAATGACTGATTTTAATTGAATTATAAAAATAAAAGTCACTTCTGATGTCATATACTGCCAATGACTGCAAAGAAATAGGTGAAAAATATAATTTATATTAACTAAAAAATAACATAACAATTTAATGTACCTGAAACACTTTAAAAATGGCGAATTATGGGGGCCAAAGACTAATATCATATAATTATAGTTCTTTAAGGAATACATTTTATATCCCTTTTGTTTCAAACTGTAAAATAAGATAAAAGGCTTCACTGATAATGTCATTGATTTTAACTATTTATTCATTTAAACCAGCAGTAATTTCGACCAATTCATTAAAGTCAACCTTTTTATCCTTTTTAAAATATTTTTTTGCCTAAAACGGGTTCCATCGCCCTATAAACAGGATCAACCTAACTTTCGAAAGATAGGGTAAAATGATAAACCAATTCAATATGCAAATGTTAGAATTGTGTCAAACTTATGATTGACACTATATTTTATCATAAAATGTAAATTTTTTACACTCATTCGAAAATTATTATAATCATGGTAGATTTTCTACAATCTATTTTATAAAAAACTAGAATTTGACCCGTGCGTGCACGGGTTGACATTGCATATCGAACATTTTCGAAATAGGTACATCGACACACCATATTATTGACATTTACATAACATAGTTTTAAGCCTACAATAATGCAATCAATTTCACTACTCTTTCCTTAGTTTGAATAATCTAAATGTGTCTCAGGAAAGGCCCTCACCACAGTTTGAATGCCTCCCATATACCCGTAATGTAGCAGAAAATTGCAAAAATTGCTCAAGTTGCCTTGAAAAAACCCCCAGTCAAATTCATCATAATGAATCTGTTTGAGAGTGTAAATACCTTTCATCTAAAAATTTTAATCCATATATAATGGAAGAATTCAACAATTTTTCACCAACATACACATTATTTTCTTTGCTACAGAGACAATACACGGAACGCGTTCTATCGTAAAACTGGGTCCTTTGGACATAATTCATTTTTACGATAAAACATATTCTATCTTTACTCTCCTAAGAAATATAATGTGATTTTTTTGCATGTAATCACATATTTTTTGTGAACATGATAAAAAAAATAAGTACATGTACTTAATTGAAATGTATAGCAAATTTCCCATGAAAATTTCCCCGTATTTGTATTGTCATCTCTGAGTTTATTCATGCAAATATGATATTGTGGAAACATAAACTAAAGATCCCGATAGCGTGAATATATTGCGCAAGTGCAAAATTGTATAATCCAAAAAATCCAGATGATTTCCGGGATTTTTTGAGGAATTTTCGTTGATTATTAATTAGCGAAGCTTAACAGAGAAAAAATAAAAACAAATTGGTAATATTCAAGTATCAATGATGCTTAAAATATATAAAACAAAAGACAGTATTCTTCTGATTTGTTGTTATTAAAGACCAAAAATTTGAGTCTATTATTTTTATTTAGTAGTATAGAAGTACAGCTAACGAGTGATCTTAACTTTTTGATGTTTTCTTTTTCAGTCTGTGATAGTAAAAAGTATTGAGCGAAATGCTGCTAATATGTATCTGGCACGTTTACACCTGCTTGGATTAAAGAAAGATGACAAAATTTTTCCTGCCAACTGTGATAAGAAATCCATAGAAACGAAGCTTTTAGCATGTGACGAAAGAGTTCCATCATCGAACCTAGGTATTATAAAAATTTTTTACAACATACAAATCATTCTTGTGGTATATTTATGTCTCCCCTTTCAAAGGGGAGACATATTGTTTTTGTCGACTTTCTTATTACGGAAGACCTTATTATCGTTCGGTTTCTTTTTCCCTATTATTAGGGTCTTCCGCGGAAGACCCTTCTATTACTCTATTGTTTCTTTTTCACTTTTCTTATTGTGATTAGGGTCTTCCGTTTTCAACGGAAGACCCTCTTGTTATTCTTCGGTTTCTTTTTATTAGGGTCTTCCGTTTTCAACGGAAGACCCTCTTGTTATTCTTCGGTTTCTTTTTATTATTAGGGTCTTCCGTTTTCAACGGAAGACCCTCTTGTTATTCTTCGGTTTCTTTTTATTATTAGGGTCTTCCGTTTCTAACGGAAGACCCTCTTGTTATTCTATTGTTTCTTTTTATTATTATTAGGGTCTTCCGTTTCCAACGGAGGACCCTCTTGTTATTCTATTGTTTCTTTTTATTATTATTAGGGTCTTCCGTTTCCAACGGAAGACCCTCTTGTTATTCTATTGTTTCTTTTTATTATTAAGGTCTTCCGTTTTCCAACGGAAGACCTTATTGTTTTCGTTCGATTTCTTTTTCCCTATTATTATTATTTTTTTTCTTACAAAATTTGTGCAGGCGATTTCTCGAAAATGGCTCAGCCGATTTTCGTGAAACTTTCAGATCTAATAGATATTAATCCGAACTTAATATACATTTTTTTATTTTGATGACGTCATTTCCATTCTTGAGAAAATGACGTTTTAACGATTTTCAGAGGGTCGGCTTGTCCAGGGATCTCCTCCTAAACGGTAAAAGATATTGAGTTCAAACTTTCAGGGATTGTAGACAAGAGATTGTAGATGTGCTATTTGGCGTTCATATTTGTCATGCTCAAAAGGCGTTTAAGCTCGCCTTGTCCCGAAAATTGAGACTAAAAAAACGTCGTAATTTTTAATGGTTTTCTTAGTTTGTCTCTTTTCTGAAAAATATTGTGTTAACACTTGTAATGCAAAAAAGATTTATATTTACAAGACCTTTCATTTGATATCAAGAAAGAGGGGCTGGCCCCTCAAATTAAGGGACCAAAGGGCTCTAAAGTCTTTCATCTGTAGCCCTTTACTGAGTGATATTTTGTGAACAGTTATAGAAGCAAATATGCTACTCTTACCGTTATGTATCCAAGCAATGTAATGATTTTATCATGTGTAACGTAATTAGGGGTTTTTAAGGGCCAAAAGTCCAGAATTTTGATCACCCATATCTCAAAAAGGAAATATATTTTGAAATAAAGTATAGAAGTAAAGATGCTCAAAATGATGTACTTAATAATATGCAATTTTCAAAATTTCGTTAAATGGCCCCTATAAGGAGTTCAGGGATCGGCCCCTGAAACGTTCTTTCCTATATATCTCAAGAACGGTAACAAATTTCTAAACACTTGTTGAACAAAATGTGTTGAGATTTAAATGACCTTTTAGTTGATATCAAGAAATAGGGGCTGGCCCCTCAAATTAGGGGACCAAAGGGCTCTTAAGTCTTTTATCTGTAGCCCTTTACTGAGGGATATTTTGTGAACGGTTATAGAAGCAAATATGTTTATCTTACAGATATATATCCAAACAATGTAATGATTTTATCGTGTGTTACATAATTAGGGGTTTTTAAGGGCCAACAGTCCAGAATTTTGATCACCCATATCTCAAAAAGGAAATATATTTTGAAATGGACTATAGAAGTAAAAGATAGTCAAAATGATGTACTTAATAATATGCAATTTTCAAAATTTCGTTAAAAGGCCCCTATAAGGAGTTCAGGGATCGGCCCCTGAAACGTTCTTTCCTATATATCTCAAGAACGGTAACAAATTTCTAAAAACTTGTTGAACAAAATGTGTTGAGATTTAAATGACCTTTTATTTGATATCAAGAAAAAGGGGCTGGCCCCTCAAATTAGGGGACCAAAGGGCTCTAAAGTCTTTCATCAGTATCTCTTTACTGAGGGATATATTGTGAAAGGCTATAGAAGCAAATATGTTTATCTTACAATTATGTATCCAAGCAATGTAATGTCATGTGTTATGTAATGAGGGTTTTTTAGGGGTCAAGAGTCCAAAACTATGACACCTATATCTCAAAAAGAAAAAATATTTTAAAATGCAGTATAGAAGAAAAGATGCTAAAAATGATGTACTTAACAACATACAATCTTCAAAATTTGGTTCAGCGGCTCCAATAAGGAGATAAGGGACCGGACCCTAAAACTTTTTCTTCTAAGATATCTCAAGAACAGTGACGAATTCTAAACACTTGTTGAACAAAGCTCTTACACCTGTAACAAAATAGTATCTGGCCCCCTAGAATGTAGACCCTGGTTTTTTTTTTCATTCTAAATCATGTTTAGCTGTTAAATAGCAAAATCAAGATAGAACAAATTCTAAAATCAGACGGAAGACCTCCTCGTTGCTCGCAACGAGATCGTGTCTAGTTATTATTATTATTCTTTTTCTTTATTTTTCTGACTTTTTTAAAGCTTAATATCTCAAAAAGTTTTCAACGGATTCACATGAAATTTTCAGGGATTATGGAGTATCACTGTCCCTTAAAGGTGTTAAATTTTTAACTACAACGTCACTTCCGTTTTTACGTTACGTCAATTTTTTAATTTTAAAAAAGTGATTTTGTCCAGGGCGTTTTTCAAAAATGCTTCAAGATAGAGACTTGGAATTTTCTGTGTTGAAGCATTGATCGTTTTTATTTGGACATAAGGCTGGAATTTAGTTTCCGTCACTTCCGGTCCAAACCGGAAGTGTTTTAAAATTTTCGAATTTTCGAATTTTTCGTTTTAATTTCAAATAATCACGAGATTTGTAGAGTTGGTTACGCTAAATACGAAACTGAAATCCGTTTGAAAATCGGTTGATGCATTACTGAGATATCGGTGTTTAAAAATTGATTTTTCCGGAAATTTTAATTCCGCGTCCTTGGTTTAAAAAATAGCGTAATGTTCAATGTAAAATTAACTCGTACCAAAAATAATTGTTAAGTCGTACTTGAACACATTCGAATTTTTTTTGTTAAGTCGTTCTTAAAATCGCAAAGGTTTTTGTTAAGTCGTACTTAAAATCATTCGGATTTTGTTAAGTCGTACCAAGAATATTCGATTTTTTCATCTTTTTATTTTAGTTACTCTTGTTATTAGTTTAAGAGCTGTGCTTCTTACAGGAACTTCCAGCTTTACTTCCGACATTAACGGAAGACCCACTCGTTGCTTTGCAACGAGCTTTGCTCTAGTTATTATTATTATTCTTTTTCTTTATTTTTCTGACTTTTTTAAAGCTTAATAACTCAAAAAGTTTTCAACGGATTTACATGAAACTTTCAGGGATTATGAAACATCATCGTCCCTAAAAGATTTTAAATTTTCAACTACAACGTCACTTCCGTTTTAACGTTACGTCAATTTTTAAATTTTAAAAAAGTGATTTTGTCCAGGGCGTTTTTCAAAAACGCTTCAAGATAGAGACTTGGAATTTTCTGTGTTGAAGCATTGATCATTTTTATTTGGACATAAGGCTGGAATTTAGTTTCCGTCACTTCCGGTCTAAACCGGAAGTGTTTTAAAATTTTCGATTTTTCGAATTTTTCGTTTTAATTTCAAATGATTACGAGGTTTGTAGAGTTAGTCATGCTGAATACGAAACTGAAATCCGTTTAAAAATCGGGCGATGCATTACAGAGATATCGGGGTTTAAAAATTGATTTTTCCGGAAATTTTGTTTCCGCGTCCTTGGTTTAAAAAATAGCGTAATGTTAATAGTAAAATTAACTCGTACCAAAAATAATTGTTAAGTCGTACTTAAACACATTCGGATTTTTTTGTTAAGTTGTTCTTAAAATCAAGAAGGTTTTTGTTAAGTCGTACTAAAAATCATTCGGATTTTGTTAAGTCGTACCAGGAATAATTCGATTTTTTCATCTTTTTATTTTATTTTCTCTTGTTATTGGTTTAAGAGCTCTGCTTCTTACAGGAACTTCCAGCTTTACTTCCGACATTAACGGGAGACCCACTCGTTGCTTTGCAACGAGCTTTGCTCTAGTTATTATTATTATTCTTTTTCTTTATTTTTCTGACTTTTTTAAAGCTTAATATCTCAAAAAGATTTCAACGGATTTACATGAAACTTTCAGGGATTATGACACATCACTGTCCCTCAAAGATGTTAATTTTTTAAGTACAACGTCACTTTCGTTTTTACGTTACGTCAATTTTTAAATTTTAAAAAAGTGATTTTGTCCAGGGCGTTTTTCAAAAAACGCTTAAAGATAAAGACTTGGAATTTTCTGTGTTGAAGCATTGATCGTTTTTATTTGGATATAAGGCTGGAATTTAGTTTCCGACACTTCCGGTCCAAACCGGAAGTGTTTTAAAATTTTCGAATTTTCGAATTTTTCGTTTCAACTTCAAATGTTTATGAGGTTTGTAGAGTTGGTCATGCTGAATACGAAACTGAAATCCGTTTGAAAATCGGAAGATGCATTATAGAGATATTGGGGTTTAAAAATTGATTTTTCCGGAAATTTTCTTTCCGCGTCCTTGGTTTAAAAAATAGCGTAATGTTCAAAGTAAAATTAACTCGTACCAAAAATAATTGCTAAGTCGTACTTAAACACATTCGGATTTTTTTTGTTAAGTCGTTCTTAAAGTCGGAAAGGTTTTTGTTAAGTCGTACTTAAAATCATTCGTATTTTATTAAGTCGTACCAGGAATAATTCGATTTTTTTCATCTTTTTATTTTAGTTACTCTTGTTATTGGTTTAAGAGCTCTGCTTCTGACAGGAACTTCCAGCTTTACTTCCGACATTAACGGAAGACCCACTCGTTGCTTTGCAACGAGCTTTGCTCTAGTTATTATTATTATTCTTTTTCTTTATTTTTCTGAATTTTTTAAAGCTTAATATCTCAAAAAGTTTTCAACGGATTTACATGAAACTTTCAGGGATTATGAAACATCATCGTCCCTTAAAGATGTTAAATTTTGAACTACAACGTCACTTCCGTTTTTACGTTACGTCAATTTTTAAATTTAAAAAAAGTGATTTTGTCCAGGGCGTTTTTCAAAAACGCTTTAAGATAGAGACTTGGAATTTTCTGTGTTGAAGCATTGATCGTTTTTATTTGGACATAAGGCTGGAATTTAGTTTCCGTCACTTCCGGTCTAAACCGGAAGTATTTTAAAATTTTCGAATTTTCGAATTTTTCGTTTCAATTTCAAATGTTTATGACGTTTGTAGGGTTGGTCATGCTGAATACAAAACTGAAATCCGTTTGAAAATCGGACGATGCATTACAGAGATATCGGGGTTTAAAAATTGATTTTTCCGGAAATTTTGATTCCGCGTCCTTGGTTTGAAAAATAGCGTAATGTTCAAAGTAAAATTAACTCGTACCAAAAATAATTGTTAAGTCGTACCTGAACACATTCGGATTTTTTTTGTTCAGTCGTTCTTAAAATCGGAAAGGTTTTTGTTAAGTCGTACTTAAAATCATTCGTATTTTGTCAAGTCGTACCAGGAATATTCGATTTTTTTCATCTTTTTATTTTAGTTACTCTTGTTATTGTTTTAAGAGCTCTGCTTCTTACAGGAACTTCAAGCTTTACTTTCGACATTAACGGAAGACCCACTCGTTGCTTTGCAACGAGCTTTGCTCTAGTTATTATTATTATTCTTTTTCTTTTCTTCTGACTCCTTTTTTGCCTCATAACTCAAAAGGTTTTTAACCGATTTTGATGAAATTTTCAGAGATTGTTGCAAGTTGGCGTCCCTCAAAAATGTTAAAGTTTTAAAGAGAACGCCACCCCCGTTTTGACGTGACGTCATTTTTAAAAATTTCAAAAAGTTATTTTGTCCCGGACTTTTCTCAAAAATGCTTTAAGATAGAGGATTGAAATTTTCAATGGTTATGATTTGATCGATTTACCTCTGTAATAAGGCTCGAAATGAAAATCTGTCACTTCCGCTCGAAACCGGAAGTGAAACAAATTTTTCGAAAAAATGAATTTTCTGATCAAATCAAAAATGAATATGTGTTTTATAGAGCTTATCAAGCTGAATCTAACACTGAAAGCCGTTTTAAAATTGGACGATGCATTACAGAGATATCGGGGTTTAAAAATTGATTTTTCCGGAAATTTTTATTCCGCGTCCTTGGTTTAAAAAATAGCGAAATGTTCAAAGTAAAATTAACTCGTACCAAAAATAATTGTTAACTCGTACTTGAACAATTCGGATTTTTTTTTTTGTTAAGTCGTTCTTGAAATCGGAAAGGTATTTGTTAAGTCGTACTTAAAATCATTCGGATTTTGTTAAGTCGTACCAGGAATAATTCGATTTTTTCATCTTTTTATTTTTGTTACTCTTGTTAATGGTTTAAGAGCTCTGCTTCTTACAGGAACTTCCAGCTTTACTTCCGACATTAACGGAAGACCCACTCGTTGCTTTGCAACGAGCTTTGCTCTAGTTATTATACTTTTTCTTTTTTTTTCTGACTCCTTCTCGGCTTTATAACTCAAAAAGTTTCCAACCGATTTTAATGAAACTTTCAGAGATAATGTGAAACTATTATCCCTCAAAGATGTTAAAGTTTTCTTGACAACGTCAATTCCGTTTTGACGTAACGTTATTTTTAAAATTTTCAAAAAGTCATTTTGTCCGCGGCGTTTCTCAAAAACGTTTTGAGATAGAGGCTTGAAATTTTCAATGGTTATGATTTAATCGATTTACCTCTGTAATAAGGCTCGAAATGAAAATCTGTCACTTCCACTCGAAACCGGAAGTGAAACAAATTTTTCAAAAAATGAATTTTCTGATCAAATCAAAAACGAATATGTGTTTTGTAGAGCTTATTAAACTGAATCTAACACTGAAAGCCGTTTTAAAATCGGACGATGCATTACAGAGATATTGGGATTTAAAAATTGATTTTCCCGGAAATTTTGATTCCGCGTCCTTGGTTTAAAAAATAGCATAACGTTAATAGTAAAGTTAACTCGTACCAAAAATAATTGTTAAGTCGTACTTAAACACATTCGGATTTTTTTTTTGTTAAGTCGTTCTTAAAATCAAAAAGGTTTTTGTTAATTCGTACTTAAAATCATTCGGATTTTGTTAAGTCGTACCAGGAATAATTCGAATTTTTTTCATCTTTTTATTTTAGTTACTCTTGTTATTGGTTTAAGAGCTCTGCTTCTTACAGGAGTTTCCAGCTTTACTTCCGGTATTAACGGAAGACCCACTCGTTGCTTTGCAACGAGCTTTGCTCTAGTTATTATACTTTTTCTTTTTTTTTCTGACTCCTTTTCGGCATCATAACTCAAAAAGTGTTTAACTGATTTTCATGAAACTTTCAGAGATAATGTGCAGTTTTAATGCCTCGACGATGTTAAAATTTTAATAGAAACGTCACCTCTGTTTTTACGTTACGTCATTTTTAAAAATTTCAAAAGGTCATTTTGTCCGCGGCTTTTTTCAAAAACGCTTCAAGATAGAAAATTGAAATTTTTCGAGCTAATATATTGATTGTTTAGCCTCTGTTATAAGGCTGGAAATAAAAATCCGTCACTTCCGGTCGAAACCGGAAGTAAATCAAATTTTTCGAAAAAATGAATTTTCTGATCACATCAAAAATTAATAATTTTTTTGTAGAGCTTATAAAGCTGAATCTAACACTGAAAACCGTTTAAGAATCGGACGATGCATTACAGAGATATCGGGGTTGAAAAATTGATTTTTCCGGAAATTTTTTTTCTGCGTCCTTGGTTTAAAAAATAGCATAATGTTTATCGTAAAGTTAACTCGTACCAAAAATAATTGTTAAGTCGTATTTAAACACATTCGGATTTTTTTTGTTAAGTCGTTTTTAAAATCAAAAAGGTTTTTATTAATTCGTACTTAAAATCATTCGGATTTTGTTATGTCGTACCAGGAATAATTCGATTTTTTCCATCTTTTTATTTTAATTACTCTTGTTATTGGTTTAAGAGCTCTGCTTCTTACAGGAACTTCCAGCTTTAATTCTGACATTAACGGAAGACCCACTCGTTGCTTTGCAACGAGCTTTGCTCTAGTTATTATTATTATTCTTTTTTTTTTCTTACCGATTTTGTGCAGACGATTTCTCAGAGATGGCTCAACCGATTTCATTCAAATTTTCAAGGTTAACGCGATGTTATCTGAAGTTTATCGTTTTTTATCCATTTTCGAAAATACACTTCCGGTCGGAAGTTATCGTCCGTTTACGATTTTAAAAAGTCAATTTTGTCGGTCGGGTTTTCCAAAAACGAGTATAGATAAAAGGCTGAAATTTTCAGAGATGATAGATCTACCGTTTTTCTGGTGCACCTCGGTCAAGAGAATGTCGGTCGTTACCGGAAGGAAATTTGAAAATTTGAATTTTTCGACTTTTTTATTTTTTAATATTTTTCTTTCAAATTTAAACACCTTATAGTGACCCTTTTACTGATTAAGAATATGTAATTAGTTTTAAAATCGATCAAGGCATTCTCGAGAAATTAAGCGTCAAAGTTCTGAAGCGGAGTCCGAGTAGCTCAGTCGTTATAGTCGTGGACATGGCCCAGGCGACCCGGGTTCAAGCCTCGAGTGCCGCAAATTTTTTTTTCATTTTTTTCGCTTACATCTACGATTTTATCTTTGAATTGATAAGTTTGATCTAATCTATTCAAAAATCGGACGGAAGACCCACTCGTTGCTCGCAACGAGATCGAATCTAGTCTTTTTTTTTCTTACAAATTTTGTGTACAGGATTTCTCAAAAACTACTCGACCGATTTACAAGAAACTTTCAGATTTGATAGATAGTGGTCTGAACCTTATTGGAAATTTTTTTTAACGATGACGTCACTTCCGGTTTTGAGTTATTCACAATTTAACGATTTTCAGATGTCCAGGGGTAAACTCCTAAACGATTTAAGATATTGGGTTCAAAATTTCAGGGATTGTAGACAAAAGGTTGTAGATCTAACATGTGGTATATATATTTTCTTGTGACCAAAAGCGCCGTAGCTCGCCCGAGCTCGAAAATTACGGTTAAAAAAGCGTCGTGATTTTTCGTGGTTTTCTTTCAATATCTCTTTCCTCGATAGTATTTTGCTATAACATGTAGAACAAAAAATCTTTATAAAGTCAAGAGCTTTCATTTGACATCAAGGAAAAGGGGCTGACCCTTCAAATTAGGGGCTGAGGGGACTCGAAAGTCTTTTAATGATAACTTTTTACTGTGAAATATTTTGTGATACGTTATAGAAGCAATTGTGTTCATTCTAACGTTATTCACCTACACATGGCAATCATTTACTCCTATGTTACGTAATTAGGGATTTTAAGGGGCCAGAAGTCCAAAACTTTGATGCCCAATGTCTCAAAATAGAGGAAAATTTTGATAAACAATATTGAACAAAAGATGCTTTAATTATTGAGCTTAACAATCTGCAACCATAGTTTCTTTGTTATGCGGTTCCTAAAAGGAGTTACAAGGTCGGCCCCTAAAACGGCCCTCTCCAAATATCTCGAGAACGGTACAACATTTGTAAACACTTGTTGAACAAAATGTGTTTGAATTGACAAGAGCTTTCATTTGAAATCATAAAAAAGGGATGGCCCTTCAAATAAGGGGCTGAGGGGGCTCTAAAGTCTTTTTATGATAACTTTTTACCGTGAAATATTTTGTTTTAAATTATAGAAGCAATTATGTTCACTTTAACGTTATTTACCTATACATGGTAATCATTAACTCCTTTGTTATTTAATTGGGGATTTAAAGGGGCCAGAAGTCCAAAGCTTTGATCCTCAATATCTCAAAATGGAGGAAATTTTGAAAAGCAATATTGAACAAAAGATGCTCAAAATATTGAGCTTAACAATATGCATCCATAATTTCTTTGTTATGCGGTCCCTAAAAGGAATTACAGGGTCGGCCCCTAAAACGGCCCTCTCCAAATATCTCGAGAACGGTACAAAATTTGTAAACTCTTGTTGAACAGAATGTGTTTGAATTGACAAGAGCTTTCATTTGAAATCATAAAAAGGGGCTGACCCTTCAAATAAGGGGCTGAGGGGGCTCTAAAGTCTTTTATTGATAACTTTTTACCGTGAAATATTTTGTTTTAAATTATAGAAGCAATTATGTTCACTTTAACGTTATTTACCTATACATGGTAATCATTAACTCCTTTGTTATTTAATTGGGGATTTAAAGGGGCCAGAAGTCCAAAGCTTTGATCCTCAATATCATAAAATGGAGAATTTTTTTTATAAGCAATATTCAACAGACGAAGCTCAAAATATTAAGCTTAACAATAATCAACCATAATTTCTTTGTTATGTGGTCCTTAACGGGATTTACAGGGTCGGCCCCTTAAACGACCCTTTAAATATACCTCGAGAACAGTACAAAATTTGTAAGTACTTGTTGAACAAAAAGTATTTAAAGTGACAAGAGCTTTCATTTGAAATCAAGAAAAGGGGCTGGTCCTTCAAATAAGGAGCTGAGGGGGCTCTAAAGTCTTTTAATGATAACTTTTTACTGTGAAATATTTTGTGATACGTTATAGAGGCAATTATGTTCATTATAAGGTATTTACCTATTCATATAGCATTCATTTGCTCCTATATTACGTAATTAGGGATTTTAAGGGGCCAGAAGTCCAAGACTTTGATGCTCAATAATTCAAAATGGAGGAACATTTTGAAAAGCAATATTGAACAAAAGATGCTCAAAATAATGTGCGACCATAATTTCTTTGTTATGTGGACCCTAAAAGGAGTTTTAGAACCGGATATCAAAACGATTCCCGGATATCCCAAAAACGGTAACCAATTTTTAAACACTTATTAGCGGTACACAAAAATACCTCTTAATTAAAATGAATGAAAAGGAGCTGATCCCTCAAATAAGGGACACCAAAAGGATAGATAGTCTTTCACCCATTACTCTTAGATCTTTTAGATCCCGCCTCCTTTTCCAGATACGTTTCGTTGACAAAGATCAAGAGTAAGGTCATTCCATATTCCAAAAAACGGACGGAAGACCTCCTCGTTGCTAGAGAAAGAGTGCACGCCACCAAAAGTTTTGACCTTGACCTATTTTGTTCTTCAAGGTCAAGCTTTTCAAAAAAAATATTGTCCGGACCATAACACAAGACTCCTTTAACATACAGACTTTAAACTTGTATCATAGATAGATGGTATATAACCTAGTTGAACCTTACCAAATTTTTTGACCTTGACCTAGAATTTTTATTTCAAGGTCATATTAGAAAAACCTTCATTGTTCAACTGAAATTAGGGTGAGGTATTTTTATTAAACACCTTGTCATGAACCAAATAACCAAACTTTTAAAACTATCACCCATATGTAAGATATAGAATAGTGACCATATTTATGCAATATTATAATGATGAATTTTGTGCAATTGTAAATTGGGTGAGGACTGTCAATCGTTTTAGACATTATTAACATTGTCACAAACTTCTATATGCCAGCTAGGACTTATTGTTTTCCTATCATGGATAACTAATTATTAGCAAAAAGGAGTCCTAAAATCCCGTATTTGAACCAGAATAAATTTGAACTCTGTAATTGCCAAGACCTAAGCTTCTGCTTCAAACTATATTTTAGCAAATTGAGCAGATCCACATTTCACAGTTTGGGTAAAAAGAAGTGGACATCGTTTTATAAAGGATCTGGCTGTCCATTAAAATTTATGTAGAATAAAAAGAGTTTTTATAGAACTCATAATGACTAGAAATATGTCTACTCATAGGTCATTGTATCATCAATATCTTTAAGGACACACAAGACGTTCCTCAATTTTTTGGATTTTCTTAAAGGACACACAAGACGTTCCTACATTTTTTGGATTTTCCTGATAATAGCATGAAAATTGCAATTGAATGCTTATTAATAAAGCCATGTTACATGTGCAACACACTTCAAGAAATAATGCACTTTGAAAGAGAGCTCTATATAAATGTATTAGAAAATTCACAATACATTGAGTTAATCATTCAAAATCTTCTTCCCTGAAACTGATCGGCCAGAAAAGCTGTAACTTGTATGGAAGCATTCTCAAGTAGTGTAGGTTCAAATTTGTTCAAGTTATGATCCCCAGGGGCTACAAGGGGGGGGGGGGGGTCAAATTTTTACATATAAACATATAAAGAAATATCTTCTCAGAAACTGATAGGCTAGAAAAGCTAAAACTGGTGTGAAAGCATTCTCGGTGAGGGTGTTTTCAAGTTTGATAAATTTATATTCCTTCCCCAGGGGTATTGTTGGGCCACAAAGGGGGTTGAATTTTTACATTAGAAAATATAGTGTAACTAGATACGATCTCGTTACGAGTAACGAGTAGGTCTTCCTTGTGATTTCTGTTTTTAATCATATCATGAATAATCGATATAATTTTAGAATTACCCCCCCCCCCCCACACACACACACTTTCAGATAATGTATACAAATCCTTAATTACGTAATAAATGGGTGTTGCAATGAGTTTTCCAAATAAATATTGCTACAATTAACAACTTTGCTTTTATAATGCATTACGAAATCTTAATCGTTTTTATGTAATTTGTAATAGACTTTACGAGTTTCTTGCCCCCCCCCCCCCCCCCCCCCCCCCCCAAAAAAAAGGGGCCAGCCCCTTTTTCTTGATTTCTTTGAAAAGGTCTTAAGAATACAAACATTTTTTGTTCTTACACTCATCTTAAATTGTTGTTTATTTTTGAGATACAAATGTTTGAATATTTTAGGGGTCAGCCCTGTAGATCCCTAATGGGGACATACATTGGTGTTTTGATAAGTGGAATCGCTTTAAATCATTGATGCAAACATTTTCTCTTCTATGATGTCTAACAAAATATGTCTCCTTCTCTAGATATATTGCATCAAAGTTTAAGTACTTTGGCCCCTAAAAATCCCTAATTACGTCATAAAGTGGTGTGAAAATGATTTTACCTGATAAATATTGCTACGATCAACAACTTTGCTTCTATAATGCATTACAAAATCTTTATCATTTTTAGGTTTTTTTGTAATAGAGTTTACGAGTGTCTTGGCCCCTTATTTAAGGGGCCAGCCCCTTTTTCTTGATTTTGTTGGAAAGAACGTTAAATTATCTACTACTTTTGTAATATATGTCTTAACAAAATATCAACTGATAAAAAGATACAGATCAAAACATATGAAAATTTTGAATGAAAATTTGTACTCAATTTTCTAGCCCAGGCGAGCTCCAAGAAATGGCGCCACTGGCGTAAAACAACATAATAGTGCACAACTTCAAACTATAGACTACCTATCCTGAAAATTTCATAGTCATATCTCTGATAGTTTCTGAGATCAGCTCTGCACAAAATAGGTCGTGAAAATGTGCAAAATGGCCGATAAATCGGTACCGGAAGTGACAACAGGAAAAATTTCAAAAACGTATGAAGTTTACATCAAGTCCCATCTTCTGTGAAAAAATAATTGAAATCGGTCAAATAGTTTTCGAGAAATCGCGTGCACAAAATTTGTGGAAAAAAATAATAATAATAACTAGATACGATTTCGTTACGAGTAACGAGGAGGTCTTCCGTTCAATTTTTCAAACGATAACATTAAAATATCAATGAAATTTCAGAATTTCCACTCACATTTCACATACAGCACATTAAAGATTTAATTTTTAAATCCCCTAAAAATTCCTAATTACGTCATCAATGGGTGTGGCTATGAGTTTTACAAACTGATATTGGTACGATCAACAACTTTGCTTCTATAATGCATTACAAAATCTTTATCGCTTTTTAGGCATTTGTAATAGAGTTTAAGAGTGCCCTGGCCCCTAATTTAAGGGGCCAGTCCATTTTTCTTGATTTCTTTGAAAAGGTCTTAAGAATACTAACAATTTTTGTTCTTACACGTATTTAAAATTGTTGATCATTTTTGAGATACAAATGTTTGAATATTTTAGGGGCCAGCCCTCTAGATCCTTAATGGGGACAGAAATTCGTGTTTTGATAAGTGGAATCAATTTAAATCATTAATTCAAACATTTTTTCTTCTATGATGTCTTACAAAATATTTCTACTTCTCTAGTTATATTGCGTCAAAGTTTAAGTTCTTTGGCCCTTAAAAATCCATAATTACGTAATAAATGGGCGTGGTAATAATTTTTTGTAATAGATATTGGTACGATCAACAACTTTGCTTCTATAATACATTACAAAATCTTTATCGTTTTTAAGTTATTTGTAATAGAGTTTACGAGTGTCTTGGCCCCTAAATAAAGGGGCCAGCCCCTTTTTCTTGATTTTGTTGGAAAGAACTTTTGATTCTCTACCTCTTTTGTTATATATGTCTTAACAAAATATTAACTGATAAAAAGATATAAGTCAAAACGTGTGAAAATTTTGAATGAAATTTCGTACCCAATTTTCGTGCCCAGGCGAGCTCCAAGAAATGGCGCAACAGCCATGAAACAACTACATGCTGCACAACTCCAAACTATCGTCTACCTATCCTGAAAATTTCATATTCATATCTCTTATGGTTTCCGAGTTTATAGCTGCACAAAATGGGTCGTCAAAAATTACAAAATGGCCGACAATTCGGTACCGGAAGTGACTACGAAAAAATTAAGAAAATTGTATTAAGTTTAGATCACGCCCTAACATCTGTGAAAAAATGGTTAAGATCGGTTGAATAGATTCCGAGAAATCGCGTGCACAAAATTTGGAAAAAAATAATAATAACTAGACACGATCTCGTTGCGAGCAACGAGGACGTCTTCCGTCCGATTTTTAGAAGAAAATATGACATCATCGACGTTGATTTTCGACAACAAAACATGATATGGAAAAAGGAGTGAAGTACTTATGCTTCATTGCATCTATTTGTATAAGTTCTGAGTTTTACATTGCTTTTTTTAATGCTTGCATTTCCTCCAATCAAGATTGAAAAGATTAATTTTGTTTACATCTGGTCCCTAAAACCCCTATTTGGGTAACGCAAGAGAAAATCATTATATTGTTAGGATATAGAAGCGTATTATACCTAATCTAGCATTAATAACCTTTCACAAAATGGCTCTCATTAAAGGGCTATAGATAAAATTTTTTAGAGCCCTCTGATCCCCTAATTTAAGGGGCCAGCCCCTTTTTCTTGGAATCAAATGAAACGACATTTAATTCTGAAAACATTTTGTCAACAGGTGCTTAAAAATTCGTTACCGTTCTGGAGATATATGAGAAAGAAGGTTTACGGGGCCGATCCCATATCTCCTTATAGGGGCGTTCGGCGAAATTTTGAAGATTGCATATGGGTTAAGAACATCTTTTTGAACAAATTTTCTTCTGTATTGCATAACAAAATATTTTCCCTTTCCGAGATATGGGTGATCAAAATTTTGGACATTTGGTCCCTAAAAACCTTTAATTACGTAATACATGACAAAATCATTACATTGCTTGGATACATAACTGTGAGATAAACATATTTGCTTCTAAAACCTTTCACAAAATATCTCTCAATAAAGGGCTACAGATGAAAGACTTTAGAGCCCTTTGGTCCCCTTATTTGAGGGGCCAGCCCCTTTTTCTTGATATCAAATGAAAGGTCATTTAATTCTAAACAAATTTTATTCAACAAGTGTTTAGAAATTTGTTACCATTCTGGGGATATATAAGAAAGAATGTTTTAGGGGCCGATCCCTTATCTCCTTCTAGGGGCCGTTTAACAAAATTTTGAAGGTTGCATATTGTTAAGAACATTAATTTGAACAACTTTTCTTCCGTATTGCATAACAAAATATTTTTCCTTTCTGAGATATGCGTGATCAAAATTTTGGACTTTTGGCCCCTATAAACCCTTAATTACGTAACACATAATAAAATAAGTACATTGCTTGGATATATAACTGTGAGATAAACATATTTGCTTCTATAACATTTCAGAAAATATCTCTTAGTAAACGGCTACAGATGAAAGACTTTAGGGCCCTTTTGTCCCCTAATTTGAGAAACCAGCCCCTTTTTCTTGATATCAAATGAAAGGTCTTGTAAATATAAAAAAGTTTTACTATACATGTTTTAACAAAATATTTTTCAGAAGAGAGATAAACAAAGAAAACCATGAAAAATTATGACTTTTTTTAGTCTCAATTTTCGGGACCAGGCGAGCTTTAACGCTTTTTGAGCATGACAAATATGAATGCCAAATGGCACATCTACAATCTATTGTCTACAATCCCTGAAAGTTTGAACTCAATATCTTTTACCGTTTAGGAGGAGGTCCCTGGACAAGCCGACCCTGTGAAAATCGCTAAAACGTCACTATTTTAAGAACTGAAATGACGTCATCAAAATAAAAAAATGTATATTAAGTTTAGATCAATATCTATTAGATCTGAAAGTTTCATGAAAATCGGCCGAGTCGTTTTTGAGAAATCGCGGGCACAAAATTTGTAAGAAAAAAAAAAGAAAAATAATAATAATAGGGAAAAAGAAACCGTACGAAAACAATAAGGTCTTCCGTTGGAAAACGGAAGACCTTAATAACTAGACACGATATCGTTGCGAGCAACGAGGAGGTCTTCCGTCCGATTTTGAGAAGGAAATTTGACATCATCGACTTTGATTTTCGAAAAAAAAACATGATATGGAAAGAAGAGTGAAGAACTAATGCTTTTTTGTATCTCATTCTATAACTGCTCTTATATTGCTTTTTTAAATACTTGCATTTCTTCAAACTAAGATAGAAAAGATTAAACTTTTTTACCTCTGGCTCCTGAAAAACCCTAATTAGGTAACGCAAGAGAAAATAATTATATTGTTAGGATATATAAACGTTTTATACCTAATTCAGCTTAAAGAAGGTTGCATATTGTTAAGAACATCATTTTGAACAACTTTTTGTACTGCATTTCAAAATATTTTTCCTTTCTGAGATATGGGTGATCGAAATTTTGGACTTTCGGCCCCTAAAAACCCTTAATTACGTAACACATAATAAAATCATTACATTGCTTAGATACATAACTGTGAGATAAACATATTTGCTTCTATAACATTTTACAAAATATCCCTCAGTAAAGGGCTATAGATAAAAGTCTTTAGAGCCCTTTGGTTCCCTAATTTAAGGGGCCAGCCCCTTTTTCTTGATATCAAATAAAATGTCACTTAATTCTAAACACATTTTGTTTAACAAGTGTTTAGAAATGTGTTACCGTTCTGGAGATATATGAGAAAAAATGTTTTAGGGGCCGATCCCTTATCTCCTTTTAGGGGCCGTTTAACGAAATTTTGAAGGTTGCATATTGTTAAAAACATCATTTTGAACAACTTTTCTTCCGTACTGCATTTCAAAATATTTTTCCTTTCTGAGATATGGGTGATCGAAATTTTGGACTTTCGGACCCTAAAAACCCTTAATTACGTAACACATAATAAAATCATTACATTGCTTAGATACATAACTGTGAGATAAACATATTTGCTTCTATAACATTTCACAAAATATCGTTCAGTAAAGGGCTACAGATAAAAGACTTTAGAGCCCTTTAGTCCCCTTGTTTGAGGGGCCAGCCCCTTTTTCTTGATTTCAAAAAAAAGGTCTTGTAAATAAAAACTATTTTTACAGTACATGTTTTAACAAAATATTTTTCAGAAAAGAGATAATTAAAGAAAACCACAAAAAATTACGTTTTTTTCATTTCAATTTTCGGGTCCAGGCGAGCTTCGGCGCCTTTAAAGCTAGATCAAAATGAAAATAAAATTGCAAATCTTCAATCTTTCGTCTACTATCCCTGAAAGTTTGAACTCAATATCTTTTATAGTTTAGGAGAACTTAGATGGACAAGCCACCCCTCTGAAAATCGCTAAAACATAAGTTTCTCAAAAACGGAAGTGACGTCATCAATAAAATCAAAAACCTATAAGGTTCAAATGACTATCTATCAGATCTGAAAGTTTCATGAAAATCGGTTGAGCCGTTTTTTAGAAATCGTGTGCACAAATTTGTAAGAAAAAAAAAAAAAAAATAACTAGATACGATCTCGTTACGAGTAACGAGTAGGTCTTCCGTTCAATTTTTTAAACGATTCGATTAAAATATCAATGAAATTTCAAAATTCTCCCTCAACCACTTCCTTTTAGATAATGTATGCGATTGTCAATATCCTTTAAAATGCTTAACAAAGAGTTTTGCTTTTTAACATACAGCACATTAAAGATTTTAAGATTTTAGTCTCCTAAAATCTCTAAATACGTCATCAATGGGTTTGGAAATGAGTTTTACAAACTGATATTGCTGCGATCAACAACTTTGTTTTTATAATGCATTACAAAATCTTGATCATTTTTAACGTATGAGTAATAGAGTTTAGGAGTCTATTGGCCCCTAATTTTAGGGGCCAGCCCCTTTTTCTTGATTTTATACGAAAGGTCTCATGAATACTAACATTTTTGGTTCTTACATCCATCTAAAATTGATGTTTACTTTTGAGATACAAATGATTGAATATTTTAGGGGCCAGCCCTCTAGATCCTTAATGGGGACAGAAATTCGTATTTTGATAAGTAGAATCAATTTAAATCATTTAATCAAACATTTTCTCTTCTTTGATGTCTAACAAAATATGTATACTTCTCTAGTTATTTTTCGTCAAAGTTTTAGTACTTTGGCCCCTAAAAATCCCTAATTACGTAATAAATGGGCGTGGCAATGATTTTTTCGAATAGATATTGGTACGATCAACAACTTCGCTTCTATAATGCATTACAAAATCTTTATCGTTTTTAAGTTATTTGTAATAGAGTTAACGAGTGCCTTGGCCCCTAAAAAAAGGGGCCAGCCCCTTTTTCTTGATTTCTTTGAAAAGGTCTTAAGAATACAAACATTTTTTGTTCTTACACCCATGTAAAATTGTTGATCATTTTTGAGATACAAATGATTGAATATTTTAGGGGCCAGCCCTCTAGATCCTTAATGGGGACAGAAATTCGTGTTTTGATCAGTGGAATTAATTTAAATCATTTATTCAAACATTTTCTCTTCTATGATGTCTAACAAAATATGTATACTTCTCTAGTTATTTTTCGTCAAAGTTTAAGTACTTTGGCCCCTAAAATTCCCTAATTACGTAATAAATGGGCGTGGCAATAATTTTTTCTTATAGATATTGGTACGATCAACAACTTTGCTTCTATAATGCATTACAAAATCTTTATCGTTTTTAAGTTATATGTAATAGAGTTTACGAGTTTCTTGGCCCCTAAAAAAAGGGGCCAGCCCTTTTTCTTGATTTCGTTGGAAAGAACATATGATTATCTACCACTTTTTTATATATATCTTAACATAATATCAACTGATAAAAAGATACAGATCAAAACGTTTGAAATTTTTGAATGAAAATTCGTACTCAATTTTCGTGCCCAGGCGAGCTCCAAGAAATGGCGCCACTGGCGTAAAACAAAATAATAGTGCACAACTTCAGACTATAGACTACCTATCCTGAAAATTTCATAGTCATATCTCTGATAGTTTCTGAGATCAGCTCTGCACAAAATAGGTCGTAAAAAACTACAAAATGGTCGATAAATCGGTACCGGAAGTGACGACAAAAAAATTTCAAAAACATATAAAATTCAGATGATGACTCATCATCTGTGAAAAAATGTTGAAAATCGGTCGAATAGTTTTCGAGAAATCGCGTGCACAAAATTTGAAAAAAAAAATAATAATAATAACTAGATACGATCTCGTTACGAGTAACGAGTAGGTCTTCCGTTCAATTCTTAAACGATAGCATTAAAATATCAATGAAATTTCAGAATTCCCCTCAACCACTCCCTTTCAGAAAATGTAAACGATTGTCATTATCCTTTAAAATGCTTAACAAAAAGTTTTGCTTTTTCTCATACAGAACATTAAAGATGTAAGATTTTTGTCCCCTAAAATCCCTAATTACGTCATCAATGGGTTTGGAAATGAGTTCTACAAACTGATATTGTTACGATCAATAACTTTGTTCCTACAATGCATTACAAAATCTGTATCGTTTTTAAGTTATCTGTAATAGAGTTTACGACAGTCTTGGCCCCTAAATAAAGGGGCCAGCCCCTTTTTCTTGAGTTCATTCGAAAGGTCTCACGAATTATAACATTTTTTGTTCTTACACTTATCTAGAATTGTTGTTCATTTTATAATTACAAATGATAGAATATTTTAGGGGCCAGCCCTCTAGATCCTTAATGGGGACAGACATTGGTGTTTTGATTAATGGAATCGATTAGAATCATCAATACAGATATTTTCTCTTCTACAATGCTTAACAAAATATGTCTTCTTCTCTAGATATATTGCGTCAAAGCTTTAGCACTTTGGCCCCTAAAAATCCCTAATTACGTAATAAATGGACGTGGCAATGATTTTTTCTGATAGATATTGTAACGATCAACAACTTTGCTTCTATAATGCATTACACAATCTTTATCGTTTTTTCGTTATCTGTGATAGAGTTTACGAGTTTCTTGGCCCCTAATTTAAGGGGCCAGCCCCTTTTTCTTGAGTTCAATCGCAAGGTCTCACGAATAATAACATTTTTTGTTCTAACACCTATCTAAAATTGTTTTTCATTTTTGAGATACAAATGATTGAATATTTTAGGGGCCAGCCCTATAGATCCTTAATGGGGACAGAGATTGGTGTTTTGATTAGTGGAATTGATTATTATTATTAAGACAGACATTTTCTCTTCTACAATACTTAAGAAAATATGTCTCCTTCTCTAGATATATCGTGACAAAGTTTAAGTACTCTGGCCCATAAAAAACCCTAATTACGTCATAAATGGGCGTGGCAATAATTTTTTCTTATAGATATTGGTACGATCAACAACTTTGCTTCTATAATGCATTACAAAATCTTTATCGTTTTTAAGTTATATGTAATAGAGTTTACGAGTTTCTTGGCCCCTAAAAAAAGGGGCCAGCCCTTTTTCTTGATTTCGTTGGAAAGAACATATGATTATCTACCACTTTTTTATATATATCTTAACATAATATCAACTGATAAAAAGATACAGATCAAAACGTTTGAAATTTTTGAATGAAAATTCGTACTCAATTTTCGTGCCCAGGCGAGCTCCAAGAAATGGCGCCACTGGCGTAAAACAAAATAATAGTGCACAACTTCAGACTATAGACTACCTATCCTGAAAATTTCATAGTCATATCTCTGATAGTTTCTGAGATCAGCTCTGCACAAAATAGGTCGTAAAAAACTACAAAATGGTCGATAAATCGGTACCGGAAGTGACGACAAAAAAATTTCAAAAACATATAAAATTCAGATGATGACTCATCATCTGTGAAAAAATGTTGAAAATCGGTCGAATAGTTTTCGAGAAATCGCGTGCACAAAATTTGAAAAAAAAAAATAATAATAACTAGATACGATCTCGTTACGAGTAACGAGTAGGTCTTCCGTTCAATTTTTTAAACGATTCGATTAAAATATCAATGAAATTTCAAAATTCTCCCTCAACCACTTCCTTTTAGATAATGTATACGATTGTCAATATCCTTTAAAATGCTTAACAAAGAGTGTTGCTTTTTAACATACAGCACATTAAAGATTTAAGATTTTAGTCTCCTAAAATCTCTAAATACGTCATCAATGGGTTTGGAAATGAGTTTTACAAACTGATATTGCTGCGATCAACAACTTTGTTTTTATAATGCATTACAAAATCTTGATCATTTTTAACGTATGAGTAATAGAGTTTAGGAGTCTATTGGCCCCTAATTTTAGGGGCCAGCCCCTTTTTCTTGATTTTATACGAAAGGTCTCATGAATACTAACATTTTTGGTTCTTACATCCATCTAAAATTGATGTTTACTTTTGAGATACAAATGATTGAATATTTTAGGGGCAAGCCCTCTAGATCCTTAATGGGGACAGAAATTCGTATTTTGATAAGTAGAATCAATTTAAATCATTTAAGCAAACATTTTCTCTTCTTTGATGTCTAACAAAATATGTGTACTTCTCTAGTTATTTTTCGTCAAAGTTTTAGTACTTTGGCCCCTAAAAATCCCTAATTACGTAATAAATGGGCGTGGCAATGATTTTTTCGAATAGATATTGGTACGATCAACAACTTTGCTTCTATAATGCATTACAAAATCTTTATCGTTTTTAAGTTATTTGTAATAGAGTTAACGAGTGCCTTGGCCCCTAAAAAAAGGGGCCAGCCCCTTTTTCTTGATTTCTTTGAAAAGGTCTTAAGAATACAAACATTTTTTGTTCTTACACTCATGTAAAATTGTTGATCATTTTTGAGATACAAATGATTTAATATTTTAGGGGCCAGCCCTCTAGATCCTTAATGGGGACAGAAATTCGTGTTTTGATCAGTGGAATTAATTTAAATCATTTATTCAAACATTTTCTCTTCTATGATGTCTAACAAAATATGTATACTTCTCTAGTTATTTTTCGTCAAAGTTTAAGTACTTTGGCCCCTAAAATTCCCTAATTAAGTAATAAATGGGCGTGGCAATAATTTTTTCGAATAGATATTGGTACGATCAACAACTTTGCTTCTATAATGCATTACAAAATCTTTATCGTTTTTAGGTTATATGTAATAGAGTTTACGAGTGCCTTGGCCCCTAAAAAAAGGGGCCAGCCCCTTTTTCTTGATTTTGTTGGAAAGAACTTATGATTATCTACCACTTTTGTTATATATATCTTAACAAAATATCAACTGATAAAAAGATACAGATCAAAACGTTTGAAATTTTTGAATGAAAATTCGTACTCAATTTTCGTGCCCAGGCGAGCTCCAAGAAATGGCGCCACTGGCGTAAAACAAAATAATAGTGCACAACTTCAGACTATAGACTACCTATCCTGAAAATTTCATAGTCATATCTTTGATAGTTTCTGAGATCAGCTCTGCACAAAATAGGTCGTAAAAAACTACAAAATGGTCGATAAATCGGTACCGGAAGTGACGACAACAAAAATTTCAAAAACATATAAAATTCAGATGATGACTCATCATCTGTGAAAAAATGATGAAAATCGGTCGAATAGTTTTCGAGAAATCGCGTGCACAAAATTTGGAAAAAAAAAAAATAATAATAACTAGATCTCGTTACGAGTAACGAGTAGGTCTTCCGTCCGATTTTGTTTTCATATGATACGATGAAATATCGATATTTTCTGCCAAATCTGCGATCTTGGTGAATCTAGGTTTTTTGTCTCGAGACCGAAAACGGACGAACAAAAGAGGTTTATGAAAATAAAAGCTAGGGTTTTTTATACATATGTTTAGTGTACACTACTGTTAATCATAGCAGATGAAACACCAAAGATAATCAGTTAAACTTGTGAAAAAAATGAATTGTTTGAACTCTTCTGGTGAGTACCGGAAGTGACGGTTGACAAAAGAAAACCCGTTAAATATATCTTCAATCGATTGTCTATCATTTATAAAAGTTTGTGTCTCAATCACTTACAGTGACTAAAATCTCGCTGGTATCAATTTTGTAAAAAAGGCTAAGTACCAAAGATATTTGAAATCTTGCTTGTTTTCAAGTTATCTGTAATATAGTTTACAAGTGTCTTGGCTCCTCATTTAAGGGGCCAGCCCCTTTTTCTTGAGTTCAATCGAAAGTTCTCACGAATACTAACATTTTTTGTTCTTACACCCATCTAAAATTGTTGTTCATTTTTGAGATACAAATGATTGAATATTTTAGGGGCCAGCCCTATAGATCCTTAATGGGGACAGACTTCGGAGTTTTGATTAGTGGAATTGATTAGAATCATCAATGCAAACATTTTCTTTTCTACATTGCCTAACAAAATATGTCTCCTTCTCTAGATATATTGCATCAAAGTTTAAGTACTTTGGCCCCTTAAAATCCCTAATTACGTCATAAATGGGTGTGAAAATGATTTTACCTGATAAATATTGCTACAATCAACAACTTTGCTTCTCTATTGCATTACAAAATTTTGATCGTTTTTAAGTTATTTGCAATAGAGTTTACGAGTGTCTTGGCCCCTAATTTAAGGGGCCAGCCCCTTTTTCTTGATTTTGTTGGAAAGAACGTTTAATTATCTACTATTTTTGTTATATATGTCTTAACAAAATATCAACTGATAAAAAGATACAGATGAAAACGTATGAAGAATTTGAATGAAAATTCGTACCCAATATTCGTGCCTAGGCGAGCTCCAAAAAATGGCGCCACTGGCGTAAAACAAAATAATAGTGCACAACTTCAGACTATAGACTACCTATCCTGAAAATTTCATAGTCATATCTCTGATAGTTTCTGAGATCAGCTTTGCACAAAATAGGTCGTAAAAATGTACAAAATGGCCGATAAATCGGTACCGGAAGTGCCGACAGGAAAAATCTCAAAAACGTATGAAGTTTACATCAAGACTCATCTTCTCTGAAAAAATAGTCGAAATCGGTCGAATAGTTTTCGAGAAATCTCGTGCACAAAATTTGTGGAAAAAAATAATAATAATAATAATAAGAAATCGTACGAAAACTATAAGGTCTTCCGTTGGAAACGGAAGACCTTAATAACTAGATACGATCTCGTTACGAGTAACGAGTAGGTCTTCCGTTCAATTTTTAAACGATAGCATTAAAATATCAATGAAATTTCAGAATTCCCCTCAACCACTCCCTTTCAGAAAATGTAAACGATTGTCATTATCCTTTAAAATGCTTAACAAAAAGTTTTGCTTTTTCTCATACAGAACATTAAAGATGTAAGATTTTTGTCCCCTAAAATCCCTAATTACGTCATCAATGGGTTTGGAAATGAGTTCTACAAACTGATATTGTTACGATCAATAACTTTGTTCCTACAATGCATTACAAAATCTGTATCGTTTTTAAGTTATCTGTAATAGAGTTTACGACAGTCTTGGCCCCTAAATAAAGGGGCCAGCCCCTTTTTCTTGAGTTCATTCGAAAGGTCTCACGAATTATAACATTTTTTGTTCTTACACTTATCTAGAATTGTTGTTCATTTTATAATTACAAATGATAGAATATTTTAGGGGCCAGCCCTCTAGATCCTTAATGGGGACAGACATTGGTGTTTTGATTAATGGAATCGATTAGAATCATCAATACAGATATTTTCTCTTCTACAATGCTTAACAAAATATGTCTTCTTCTCTAGATATATTGCGTCAAAGCTTTAGCACTTTGGCCCCTAAAAATCCCTAATTACGTAATAAATGGACGTGGCAATGATTTTTTCTGATAGATATTGTAACGATCAACAACTTTGCTTCTATAATGCATTACACAATCTTTATCGTTTTTTCGTTATCTGTGATAGAGTTTACGAGTTTCTTGGCCCCTAATTTAAGGGGCCAGCCCCTTTTTCTTGAGTTCAATCGCAAGGTCTCACGAATAATAACATTTTTTGTTCTAACACCTATCTAAAATTGTTTTTCATTTTTGAGATACAAATGATTGAATATTTTAGGGGCCAGCCCTATAGATCCTTAATGGGGACAGAGATTGGTGTTTTGATTAGTGGAATTGATTATTATTATTAAGACAGACATTTTCTCTTCTACAATACTTAAGAAAATATGTCTCCTTCTCTAGATATATCGTGACAAAGTTTAAGTACTCTGGCCCATAAAAAACCCTAATTACGTCATAAATGGGCGTGGCAATGATTTTTTCTGATAGATATTGTAACGATCAACAACTTTGCTTCTATAATGCATTACAAAATCTTTATCATTTTTAAGTTATTTCTAATAGAGTTTACGAGTGTCTTGGCCCCTAATTTCAGGGGCCAGCCCCTTTTTCTTGATTTCGTTGATAAGAACTTTTGATTTTCTACCACTTTTGTTATATATGTCTTAACAAAATACCAACTGATAAAAAGATACAGATCAAAACGTATAAAAATTTTGGATTAAAATTCGTACTCAATTTTCGTGCCCAGGCGAGCTCCAAGAAATGGCGCCACTGGCGTAAAACAAAATAATAGTGCACAACTTCAGACTATAGACTACCTATCCTGAAAATTTCATAGTCATATCTCTGATAGTTTCTAAGATCAGCTCTGCACAAAATAGGTCGTAAAAAACTACAAAATGGCCGATAAATCGGTACCGGAAGTGACGACAACAAAAATTTCAAAAACATATAAAATTCAGATCATGACTCATCATCTCTGAAAAAATGACTGAAATCGGCTGAATAGTTTTTGAGAAATCGCGTGCACAAAATTTGGAAAAAAAAATAATAATAATAACTAAATACGATCTCGTTACGAGTAACGAGAAGGTCTTCCTTTCGATTTCTGTTTTAAATCATACCATGAATAATCGATACAATTTCAGAATTATCCCCCCCCCCCCCACACTTTCAGATAATGTATACAAATCCATTATTACGTAATAAATGGGTGTGGCAATGAGTTTTCCAGATAGATATTGCTACAATTAACAACTTTGCTTTTATAATGCATTACGAAATCTTAATCGTTTTTATGTAATTTGTAATACACTTTACGAGTTTCTTGCCCCCCCCCCCCCCCAAAAAAAAAGGGGCCAGCCCCTTTTTCTTGATTTCTTTGAAAAGGTCTTAAGAATACAAACATTTTTGTTCTTACACTCATCTTAAATTGTTGTTCATTTTTGAGATACAAATGTTTGAATATTTTAGGGGCCAGCCCTGTAGATCCCTAATGGGGACATACATTGGTGTTTTGATAAGTGGAATTGATTTAGATCATAAATGCAAACATTTTCTCTTCTATGATGTCTAACAAAATAAGTCTACTTCTCTAGATATATTGCGTTAAAGTTTAAGTACTTTGGCCCCTAAAAATCCCTTATTACGTAATAAAGGGGCGTGTCAATAATTTTTTCTGATAGATATTGCTACGATCAACAACTTTGCTTCTATAATGCATTACAAATTCTTTATTGTTTTTAAGCTATTTGTAATAGAGTTTACGAGTGTCTTGGCCCCTAAAAAAAGGGGCCAGCCCCTTTTTCTTGACATGGTTGAAAAGAACGTATGATTATCTACCACTTTTGTTCTATATATCTTAACAAAATATCAACTGATAAAAAGATACAGATCAAAACATATGAAAATTTAGAATACAATATCGTACCCAATTTTCGTGCCTAGGCGAGCTCCAAGAAATAGCGCCACTGGCGTAAAACAACATAATAGTGCACAACTTCAAACTATAGACTATCTATCCTGAAAATTTCATAGTCATATCTCTGATAGTTTCTGAGATCAGCTCTGCACAAAATAGGTCGTAAAAAACTACAAAATGTCCAATAAATCGGTACCGGAAGTGACGACAACAAAAATTTCAAAAACATATAAAATTCAGATGATGCCTCTTCATCTGTGAAAAAATGGTTGAAATCAGCTGAATAGTTTTCGAGAAATTGCGTGCACAAAATTTGGAAAAAAAAATAATAATAATAACTAGACACGATCTCGTTGCGAGCAACGAGGAGGTCTTCCGTCCGATTTTTAGAAGGCAATATGACATCATCGACTTTGATTTTCAACAAAAAAAAACATGATATGGAAAAAAGTGTGAAGAATTTATGCTTTTTTGTATCGCATTTTATAACTTCTCTTATATTGCTTTTTCAAATACTTGCATTTCTCCAAATTGAGATAGAAAAGATTAAACGTGTTTACCTCTGGCTCCTAAAAACCATAATTAGGTAACGCAAGAGAAAATCATTATATTGTTAGGATATATAAACGTATTATACCTAATTCAGCTTAAATAACCTTTCACAAAATAGCTCTTAGTAAAACGGTATAGATTAAGGACTTTAGAGCCCTTTGATCCCCTAATTTAAGGGGCCAGTCCTTTTTTCTTGAAATCAAATAGAAGGTCATTTAATTCTGAACACATTTTGTCGACAAATGTTTGGAAATTCGTTACCGTTCTTGAGATATATGGGAAAGAAGGTTTTAGGGGCCAACCCCTTATCTCCTTATAGGGACCGTTGAACTAAATTTTGTGGGTTGTATAGGGTTAAGAACATCATTTTGAACACCTTTTCTTCTGTACTGCATTTCAAAATATTTTTCCTTTCTGAAATATGGGTGATCAAAGTTTGGACTTTTGGCCCCTAAAGACCCCTAATTACATAACACATGATAAAATCATTACATTGCTTAGATACATAACTGTAAGATTAACACATTTGCTTCTATAACCTTTCACAAAATATCTCTCAGTAAAGGGCTACAGATAAAAGACTTTTGGAAAGACGTTGGAAACGGAAGACCTTAAAAATTGTAACTTTTATACTATTCATCTGATTTTTTGAAATCTTTTCGGCTTATTGTACAAAGGAGAGAGTACAATTTAAAAATTGTGGTCCGGGGGTTACTTTTTGACACCTTTAAGGAGTTTAAGGAGACTAAAAATGACTATTGAATCATCAGCTGCCGTGTATGGCTTGATCTGTAGGGGAAAAAATTTGAAACTCCCGATCCTTTCACTCAATTTTAATAAAAACTCATGTAAATGTACATCGGACCTCATTCTTATTGTCGGCCAAATCTTAAGCAGAATGAACAATTTATAATTAAAATCCTGAAATCAAACAGCACGTATTGATTGTACGGGGAATCAAAATGTACACAGTGCACGGGATGTAAGCAAACGTATAACTATTCAGATGCATGTATATTTTTTGTATTTTGTTAAATCAGAAAGCATATATGCATTATTTCTGAATGTTGAAACTGTGAAAATTATAGTCATTGATTTTATACTGAATAAATTTACATGTTACGTGTTTCGTCATTTCTTCATTTATCAAGCATAATTATATCAACCCCATTTAATTCAAACAGTAGATTATCCTTGTAAACGACGTGAAAAAAAAAACTTTAAAAGCAGAAATACATGTGCAGAATGCATTACTAATTGTTTATCGACGTCCTTGCGTTGGAGTAAACTGAACCCGCGATTTCTACTTTCGCTTTGCTTTCCGATCGCAGCTTTTGAAACTGACATGTTCCCCACTGTTCAAGCAATTACTAACATTATTTAGACCTGGTCTTTCTATTTATGTCCTTAACGTGGCATAAACACACTCTCACGTCCATGAATTAAGTGTTTTTGATGGCACTCTCCGCACCCAATCCCACCTCAGACAACATTATTCAACTTATTGTCTACCACTCTTAAACGCCATGCACATAACGATTTTTGTAGAAGATTGTGCAGGATTTGGTATCACTAGATACGACCTCGTTACGAGTAACGAGTAGGTCTTCCGTCCGATTTTTTTTTTAGTTTAAATGATACCATGAAATATCGATACAATTTCAAAATTACCCCCCCCCCCCCAAATTTGAAGATAAAGGATAAACACCCTATTGACGTCAAACATGGGCCTGACGATGACTTTTTCAAACCGATAATGTAGAGATCAACAACTTTGATTTTATAATGCATAACAAAATATTTTAAATTATCGTTTTCAAGTTATTCGAAATAGAATTTACGAGTCACTTGGTCCCTAATTAAAGGGGCCAGCCCCTTTTTTATGATTTTATTGGATAGAACTTTTGATTCTCTACTACTTTTGTTCTATATGTCTTAACAAAATATCAACTGATAAAAAGATACTGATCAAAACATATGAAAATTTTGATTCGAAATCTGTACCCCATTTTCGTGCCTAGCGAGCTCCAAGGAATAGCGCCACTGATTCAAAACAACTAAATAGTGCACAACTTCAAACTATGCTTTACCTATCCTGAAAATTTCAAAGTCATATCTCTTATAGTTTCTGAGATCAGCTCTGCACAAAATTGGTCGTAAAAAATAACAAAATCGACCGTAAATCCGGACCGGAAGTGACGACGACATAAAATTCTAAAACATATAAAATTCAGATAATGTCCCATCATCTGTGAAAAAATTGTTGAGATCGGTTGAGTAGTTTTCGAAAAATCGCGTGCACAAAATTTGGAAAAAAAAATAATAATAAACAGTACGAAAACAATAAGGTCTTCCGTTGGAAACGGAAGACCTTAACTAGACACGATCTCGTTGCGAGCAACGAGGAGGTCTTCCGCAGAATTTTTAGAAGAAAATATTACATCATCGACTTTGATTTTCGACAACAAAACATGATATGGAAAAAGGAGTGAAGTACTAATGCTTTAATGTATCGCTTTTTAAAAAGTTCTATTACATTGCTTTTTATAATACTTGCATTTCTTCCAATTAAGATTGAAAATATTAAACTTGTTTACATCTGGTCCCTAAAAACCCTAATTGGGTAACACAAGAGCAAATCATTACAGTCAGTTCAAGCATATCTTTTACAACATACACCATAGCATAGCATAGAATTGAAATCTCATAGCATAGCATTGGAATCTCATAGCATAGCATTGGAATCTCATACCATAGCATACAATCTCATAGAATCGCATTCGTCATATCATACCATAGCATACCATAGCATAGCATACAACATTATTTTAACTCGGTTTTAAATGTTTTTATTTGAAAAAATAAATGTTTACATGATAGATTTGTTGTAAACTTTGGCTTCTTATTATTTCACTTCGAAATGTGTGGAACTCTTCTGTGTATGGAGGCGATTTTGTTCAAATCTCATAGCATAGCATAGCATAGCATAGCATACCATATTATTAAGGCCTTCATTTCAATTTCTCATAGCATAGCATACAAATCTCATAGCATACCATACAAATCTCATAGCATATCATTAAAATCGCATACCATAGCATAGCATTAAATTGTAAAAGATATGCATGAAATGACTGTATATTGTTAGGATATATAAATGTATTATACCTAATCTAGCTTTAATAACCTTTCACAAGATGGCTCTCATTAAAGGGCTATAAATAAACATTTTTAGAGCCCTTTGATCCCTTAATATAAGGGACCAGCCCCTTTTTCTTGGAATCAAATGAAAGGACATTTAATTCTGAAACATTTTGTCAACAAGTGTTTAAGAATTCGTTACCGTTCTGGAGATATATGAGAAAGAAGGTTTTAGGGTCCGATCCCTAATTCCCTTAAAGGGGCCGTTTAATGTAATTTTGAAGGTTGCATATTGTTAAGAACATCAGTTTCAACAACTTTTCTTTTTCATTGCATTACAAAATATTTTTCCTATCTAAGATATGGGTGATCCAAATTTTGGAATTTTGGCTCCTAAAAACCCTTAATTACGTAACACATAATAAAATCATTACATTGCTTGGATACATAACTCTGAGATAAACATAAATACTTCTATAACCTATCACAAAATATCTCTAAGTAAACGGCTACAAATTAAAGACTTTAGAGCCCTTTGGTCCCCTTATTTGAGGGGCCGGTCCCTATTTCTTGATATTAGATTAAAGGTCATTTAATTCTTAACAAATTTTGTTCAAAAAGTGTTTAGAAAATCGTTACCGTTCTGGAGATATATGAGAAAGAAGGTTTTAGGGGCCGATCCCTTATCTCCTTATAGGGGCCATTTAACGAAATGTTGAAGGTTGCATATTGTTAAAAACATTAATTTGAACAACTTTTCTTTTGTATTGCATTACAAAATATTTTTCCTTTCTGAGATATGGGTGATCAAAATTTTTGGACTTTTGACCCCTAAAAACCCTTAATTACGTAACACATAATAAAATCATTACATTGGTTGGATACATTACTGTGAGATAAACATGTATGCTTCTATAACCTTTCATAAAATATATCTCAGTAAAGGGCTACAGATTAAAGACTTTAGAGCCCTTTGGTCCCCTTATTTAAGAGGCTGGCCCCTTTTTCTTGATATCAAATGAAAGGTCATTTAATTCTAAACAAATTTTGATCAAAAAGTGTTCAGAAATTTGTTACCATTCTGGAGATATATGAGAAAGAAGGTTTTAGGGGCCGATCCCTTATCTCCTTATTGGGGCCGTTTAACAAAATTTTGAAGGTTGCATGTTGTTTAGAACATTAATTTGAACAACTTTTCTTCTGTGTTGCATAACAAAGTATTTTTCCTTTCTGAGATATGGGTGATCAAAATTTTGGACTTTTGACCCCTAAAAACCCCTTAATTACGTAACACATAATAAAATCATTACATTGGTTGGATACATTACTGTGAGATAAACATGTATGCTTCTATAACCTTTCACAAAATATCTCTCAGTAAAGGGCTACGGATTAAAGACTTTAGAGACCTTTGGTTCCCTAATTTTAGGGGCCAGTCCCTTTTTCTTGATATCAAATGAAAGGTCATTTAATTCTAAAAAAATTTTGTTCAACAAGTGTTCAGAAATTTGTTACCATTCTGAAGATATATGAGAAAGAAGGTTTTAAGGGCCGATCCCTTATCTCCTTATTGGGGCCGTTTAACAAAATTTTGAAGGTTGCATATTGTTTAGAACATTAATTTGAACAACTTTTCTTCTGTGTTGCATAACAAAATATTTTTCCTTTCTGAGATATGGGTGATCGACATTTTGGACTTTCTGTCCCTAAAAACCCTTAATTACGTAATACATGACAAAATCATTACACTACTTGGATACATAACTGTGAGATAAACATATTTGCTTCTATAACATTTCACAAAATATCTCTCAGTAAAAAAGGGCTACGGATTAAAGACTTTAGAGCCCTTTGGTTCCCTAATTTTAGGGGCCAGCCTCTTTTTCTTGATATCAAATGAAAGGTCTTGTAAATATAAACTTTTTTTGCATTACATATGTTAACAAAATATTTTTCAGAAAAGAGATAAACTAAGAAAACCATAAAAAATTAAGGCGTTTTTTTAGTCTCAATTTTCGGGACCGGGCGAGCTTTAACGGTTTTTGAGGATGACAAATATGAATGCCAAATTGCACACCTACATTCTCTTGTCTACAATCCCTGAAAGTTTGAACTCAATATCTTTTACCGTTTAGGAGGAGATCGCTGGACAAGCCGACACTCTGAAATTCGCTAAAACGTCATTTTCTCAAGAACGGAAATGACGTCATCAAAATAAAAAAAATTTATATTAAGTTTGGATTAATATCTATTAGATCTGAGAGTTTCACGAAAATCGGTTCAGCCATTTCCGAGAAATCGCCTGCACAAATTTTGTAAGAAAAAAAAAATAATAATAATAGGGAAAAAGAAACGGAACGAAAACAATAAGGTCTTCCGTTGGAAAACGGAAGACCTTAATAAAAATAGGGAAAAAGAAACCGTACGAAAACAATAAGGTCTTCCGTTGGAAAACGGAAGACCTTAATAATAAGGAAAAAAAGAAACCGAACGAAAGCAATAAGGTCTTCCGTTGGAAACGGAAGACCTTAATAAACAGTACGAAAACAATAAGGTCTTCCGTTGGAAACGGAAGACCTTAACTAGATACAACCTCGTTACGAGTAACGAGTAGGTCTTCCGTCCGATTTTTTTTTAGTTTAAATGATACCATGAAATATTGATACCATTTTAAAATTAACCCCCCCCCCCCCCCCCCCCCCCCCCCCCAAATTTTTAGATAAAGAATAAAAACCCTAATTACGTCAAACATGGGCCTTACGATGACTTTTTCAAACCGATAATGTAGAGATCAACAACTTTGATTTTATAATACATAACAAAATATTTATCGTTTTCAAGTTATTCGTAATAGATTTACGACTCCCTTGGTCCCTAATAAAAAAGGCCAGTCCCTTTTTCTTGATTTTATTGGATAGAACTTTTGATTTTCTACTACTTTTGTTCTATATGTCTTCACAAAATATCAACTGATAAAAAGATATTGATTAAAACATGAAAATTTTGATTCAAAATCTGTACCCCATTTTCGTGCATAAGCGAGCTCCAAGGAATAGCGCCACTGGTGCAAAACAACTAAATAGTGCACAACTTCAAACCATGCTCTACCAATCCTGAAAATTTCAAAGTCATATCTCTAATAGTTTCTGAGATCACCTCTGCACAAAATTGGTCGTAAAAACTTACAAAATCGACAGTAAATCCGGACCGGAAGTGACGACGACAAAAAATTCAAAAGCATATAAAATTCAGCTAATGTCCTATCATCTGTGAAAAAATTGTTGAGATCGGTTGAGTAGTTTTCGAGAAATCGCGTGCACAAAATTTGGAAAAAAAAAATAATAAACAGTACGAAAACTGTAAGGTCTTCCGTTGGAAACGGAAGACCTTAATAAGAAACAGTACGAAAACTATAAGGTCTTCCGTTGGAAACGGAAGACCTTAACTAGACATGATCTCGTTGCGAGCAACGAGGAGGTCTTCCGTCTGATTTTTAGAATATGGAATGACCTTACTCTTGACTTTCATCAGCGAAACGTATCCGGAAAAGGAGGCGGGATATATGAGTAATGGTGAAAGACTATCTATCCCTTTGGTGTCCCTTATTTGAGGGATCAGCTCCTATTCATTCCTTTTAGTCAAAAGGTATTTTTGTGTACCACTAATAAGTATTTAGAAATTGGTTACCGTTTTTGAGATATCTGGGAAAAATCGTTTTGATATCCGGTCCTAATACTCCTTTTAGGGACCAGATAAAAACAATATATGGTTGTACATTGTTAAGCTCAATATTTTTAGCATCTTTTGTTAAATATTGCTTTCCAAAGATTTCCTCCATTTTGAGATATTGAGCATCAAAGTTTTAGATTCTGGCCCCTTAAAATCCCCAATTACGTAACATAAGAGTAAATGATTGCCATGTACAGGTACATTACATTAGAATGAACATAATTGCTTCTATAACGTATCACAAAATATTTAACAGTAAAACGTTATCATTAAAATACTTTAGAGCCCCCTCAGCCCCTTATTAGAAGGGCCAGCACCTTTTTCATGATTTCAAATGAAAGCTCTTGTCAATTCAAACACTTTTTGTTCAACAAGTAATTACAAATTTTGTACGTTCTTGAGATATCTTGAGAGGGTCGTGTTAGGGGCCAACCCTGTAACTCCTTTTAGGGACCGCATAACAAAGAAATTATAGTTGATTATTGTTAAGCTCAATATTTTGAGCATCTTTTGTTCAATATTGCTTATCCAAATGTTTCTTCATTTTGAGATATTAAGCATTAAAGTTTTGAACTTCTGGCCCCTTAAAATCCCTAATTATGTAACATAGGAGTAAATGATTGCCATGTATAGGTAAATAACCTTAGAATGAACATAATTGCTTATATAACGCATCACAAAATATTTCACGGTAAAAGTTATCATTAAAAGACTTTCGAGCCCCCTCAGCCCCTAATTTGAAGGGCCAGCCCCTTTTCTATGATTTCAAATGAAAGCTCTTGTCAATTCAAACACATTTTGTTCAAAAAGTGTTTACAAATTTTGTACCGTTCTCGAGATATCTGGAGAGGGTCGTTTTAGGGGCCGACCCTGTAACTCCTTTTAGGGACCGCATAACAAGGAAATTATGGTTTCAGATTGTTAAGCACAATATTTGAGCATCTTTTGTTAAATTTTGCTTATCCAATTGTTTCTTTATTTTGAGATATTGAACATCAAAGTTTTGGACTTCTGGCCCCTTAAAATCCCTAATACGTAACATAGGAGTAAATGATTGCCATGATTAGGTTAATAACTTAAGAATAAACATAATTGCTTCTATAACGCATCACAAAATATTTCACAGTAAAAAGTTATCATTAAAAGACTCTAGAGCCCCCTCAGCCCCTAATTTGAAGGGCCAGCCCCTTTTACATGATCTGAAATGAAAGCTCTTGATTTAATTAAGTTTTTTTGTTCTACATGTTTTAACAAAATGCTTTCAAGAAAAGAGATATTTAACGAAAACCAATAAAACTAGAACTTTTTTTGTCTTCAACAAAAAGTAAGGGCTTTTCGACATCCCCTTTCCCTTTTTTGATTGTAAATGTCAGGTAAATTCGTATCTATTTTTTATTTTAAAATTCTTCACCGCCTTGGTATAATCAGTTGCCTATTAGAAATATAACCTTATAAATAATGCAATGTCAAAAAAAGATAACTTCAGCACTTTAAAAGTAAATATACTTTTAATTTCTAAAAGAATATTTCCAAAAAATCATAAAAAAGTAAGTATTCCTTTCTCAAATTGAAAACGTGGTATGCCTAGAGTATTAATGTTCTACGTTCATTGAGCAAAGCGAAATAACTCTTTCTAAATCACTTTTTCAACTTTTAAAAAGTTGCAATATTCACACCCTTAATACTCCTATAAAAAGTCAAAAAATGGCCCTACGGACCATAGTTTTTAAATTGTACTCTTTACTCAAAACTTAAAACCGAAAAGATTTTAAAAATCGGATGAAAAATAAAAAAGATACAGCTAATGGGTTGTTTTTAGCTTTGACCCCTCTGGATCCCTTATCTTTCAAAATTTTTATCTCAAAACATTTTCCGGTCTGCAAATTAGGTCCCTCAATATAAATATTAGATATGGAAATATTTACTTGAAAATTGTTTGAGAAAAAGTGGCACGCGTGAATTCAGTTTAACATTAAAACACCCATAGACGATTTTTTATCAACTTATAAAACCGGAAGTTCTCAATTGTTTCAAACGAAACTTTACATATATGATAATTATGACAGTTTTAACATTTCCCATTCCCCATTTAAAAAATTTGGTGGTTATTTCAATTTTTATTTTTTTCATCCCCCCTTTTTTCATAGTTTGAAGTCTAGTATCTCAAAAACAGCAAGAGATACAAAAAAGTTGTTGCTTACGATTTTGTATATCATACTATGAAGTATCTAAATCCAAAATTTCTTTGTTTATAATCAAAAAATAAAATAGACACAAAGGTCCTTCAAATATTTTGTTTTTTGCATGTGTAAACCGTAGTGATGGGCCGATTATCGCCGACAATCGAAAGTCGGTCGCTAAATGTCTCCCGATGTCGATGATCGATTAAGATTTTCATAATCGATTATTTAAAAAAAAAATTAATAAAAACGTAAGTTACGAAAATTCTTCGTACGACTTGACTTTTTTCAAACATCAAAACGAAAATAGGTTTAAACAAAATGGCGGCGCGATGTGCAAGCCTCACGTACGAGGCAAATGCCACTAATCAAGATCCCAACAATAACATGACTCGGGAAATATTTCCATATCCAAATATAAACTTTAAATCCACGGTGTGGAAATATTTTGGATTGTTGACTTGCTCATTTTCTTGAATAAAAACCTTGAACATTGAAGTGGTATGTCATGCGACTCGGCCAGTTGTAAACTTTCTAGTCACGATGTTTAAATGTTAAATTGTTTTGCTTTAATGTGTTTGAAATAGGATTTGAACTTTGAATTTCAAATTAATTTGTTATATTTTAAATTGTTTATGTTTATTGTTTGAAGTTTGAACTTGTTCCTAACTTCCTAGTCACTATAAATGGTACAATTCCTAGTTTTCTTTTATTCTAACCAGGTGCAGTAAATAAGATTGTATGTGCATACATGTAATAATATATAAATTTTAATAACATATTTGATTTATTTGAAAAAATATTTAATAATTTCAAACAACTGAAACAAGTGTATATTACTGTAAATACAACGCAAGGTGCAAGTTTTTGTTCAGAGTTTCATTCAATTAAACAAAATTTGAAAATTTTCGATTATTTAATCGATTATACACTTTTGATTATTTCCGATAATCGATTATGAAAATTTTCCGATTTCCCATCACTACTTTACGAAGTATATAGACCGGAAGCCCAAAAAAGGACATACGGGAGAACTAAACAATTGCTAAAAGAATCTAACATTAAATTTTTATTTTTCTGTTCTGTTTTAAAAAAATCCATGACGAAACTTTGTCGAGAAGAATAATAATAATAAAACAGAACGAAAACAATAGGTCTTTTCGACCGAAAGTCGAAAAGCCCTAATTCATGACGCCTTTTTTATCTTAATTTTCAAGCTTGGGCGAGCTTCGGCGCTCTTTGAGATAAAGATGATTAATGACCATTAGACACTATTTCAGTCTTTCGTCTATCAGCCCTGAAAAGTTCAACATCATATCTTAAATAGTAAAAGAGGAGTTCTCCACACAAAATACCCCTATAAAAACTGATAAATCCACAATATCTCAAGACAGGAAGTGACGTCATCAACAAAAAAAATTTCCAACAAGGTTCAGATCAATACCTATCAGAACTGAAAATTTGACGTAAATCGGTTGAGCCGTTTCCGGGAAATCACGTGCACAAAATCGGTAAGAAAAAAAATAATAATAACTAGACACGATCTCGTTGCGAGCAACGAGGAGGTCTTCCGTCCGATTTTTAGAAGAGGAAATGACCTTTCCTTTTATCTTCATCAACGAAACATATCAGGAAATGCAGATGTGATCTTAAAGAGCGATGGATGAAGAATTATACACCCCGTTGGATCCCTAATTTGAAGGACCAGTCTCATTTTATTTCATATCAAATAAGAGGTCTTTTGACCTAATAACACGTCTTATAACCTGTAATAAAAAGAAACCGAAGAAAAAAAAGAGGGTCTTCCTTTGTAAACGGAAGACCCTAATAACAATTAGAATAGAAGGGTCTTCCGCTGATGACGGAAGACCCTAATAATAAAAGACTGTTTTTGTCTAAATCTTAATTGAAGAGTGTTTTTCAACTTGAACTTTAGTCCAACGACCCTTTTATGTTGAATATTTTAGCTAGAAAATTACATTAAAAGGAGAGAAAGAAATAGAGAGAAAGAACAAATCTTGGCTCCGGCGAGATTAGAACACACAGCCTTTGCAGATGTCTCAAAACATGGCTGACGCAAAATAATTCCCGAATTTGTCTTTGATTTTGGGGCGTTTCCGCCCGGGAGAGGAGCTGAGTTTTTGTATGAGATGAAAAACAACGTGTAAGATGTCTGACTATTCAGGTTTGGTAACAGTGCGAGGTCATTTGAAATATTGTTGCGTGTTTGTGTCTGGAGGGGGGTGAAAAGACCTGAGCTTGATTTTCGTCGTAAATAAATCGAAAATAGAATTTTGAGGTGTGAATCTCGGATTCGGTCATTACATGTAGTACAGTAATTTAGAATTGAACTAGGTTGAAAATAAAGGTTCAAGACGATAGATCCAGTAAAATCAGGCCAGAAAAACTAAATTATTTTGTGAATAGGAGGGGGGGGGGGGGGGGGGGGGGGTCGATGCGTGTACTGTGTAGATTTAATTTCCCAGTATAGACAATAAGCGCCGTTTAATCTCAGGAATTTAGTCTTGATTGTTCAATCCGCTGCATATTTGGCAGAAAATAAGAATGGTGTCCGAGGTTCATTTTCAAGAATTTTCATTAGGATTGAGTGAAGGGCTTGGGAGTTATGATTTTTTTTACAGTACATGTCAATCACGACAATTGAAATTCAAATGCCAAAAACTTCATAACTCTGTTAATAATGAACGAATTGGTCTGGTAATTAGTACAGTAATCTAGAATGGTACTTAGTTGAAATTAAAGGCCCAAGATCAAAGATCAAGGAAAATCGGGCCAGAAAAACTAAATGATTTTATGAATGGGGGGGGGGTCGGTCGGTGACTTCTATATTAAACGTAGAATATTAAATTCTAAATATCACAAATAACACAATTTCTAAACAAAATACATATGTTAGAACAATATATATGCGTTGTTTGAAAGATGTAACTATTGATTTTTTAACATCTGTTTATCTTAGGCTCAAACACTCATAAACGGCTGGTCAGTTTTCAAACATTGTCGCAGTCACTCGTTCGTTTGTATAGTTACGTGTATAAACTTTTTCTTAATCCCAGACAGACAACAGATTTGTATCAGTATATAGACATGCACAAAAAAGGAAAAAGTACACCATCTTTAATAAAAATGACTTTTTATGCCCCAGTCACACATTCACGGATCAACTCCACGGTTCTACTACGGAATATTTTCCACGGTTGACACCGGAAAATCAAATAATCGTTAATGCCCCAGTCACACATTCACAGATCAACTCCTAGTTTCTACTACGGGATATTTTCCACGGTTGACACCGGAAAATCTGATAATACGGAGTTAATACGGATGCACTACGGAATGGATACAAATTGATACATACGAATTACTACGGATTTATACGGAGTTAAAACGGACTTCTACGTTCTAAAACGGTTTAATAAGTTTTTCTAAGGAAGTACTACGGTGGTTTCATCCGTAGTGGAATTTTGAACATGTTCAAAAATTGTCGCAACTATACAAGTATTGCTACGTTTGGATACGATAACAGACGGAAAAGCCACGGGTCAATAAATATCGCCACGAATGATTCCGGATCGCTACCGTAGCTAATCCGGCATTTAATCCTTGAAACTTGAAATAAATACATGTATGATTTTTGGACGCCAATGTACATTTAGCCTCTATCCAATTTACTGCAAGTTACCTATACTAGTTCTTATTTGAATGCTAAAACATTTGTACTTGAGAGAGAGAGAGAGAGAGAGAGAGAGAGAGATTTTCTAGTTTTTTTATAGTGTTTAGGGAATCAGTATATTAGCAACGTATGTCAATAAACACATTTATATACATGCATGCGTGTATCTATATATGTGAATAAATACTAATCAGTCCTCTTTTTAAGGTAATGTTGAATACTTATTTAAACGTGGGTGCATTGCTAAATATTGTGAGTGTCATTGAGATGGCGGCATTTCTTTGATGCCGGCAAAGCGACCCAGCGTTCTGCAGGGGTACTTTGGCGGCACGTCTTTGATGCCTGCGATGCGACGAGCGTTTGAATTAAGCGAACTGCTGACAGAAACAAGCTATCTATTTGTAATTAAAAAAAGCCGCTATTATTTCTATATATTATAAATATAAAACGGAAAACATTAAAATCCATCATTTTAAAGATAAAATCGTTAAACAAAACAAAATTAAGAAAAAACCAACATTCGGCATGTCTGATATCGGCAATGCGACGAGCGTCTAAATTTAGAGAGCTGCTGGCAGAAAAGAGCTCCATATTTGTACTGAAAAAGCCGCTATTATTTTTAATTATGACAAAAATAAAACTAAAAACATTCAAATCCATCATTTTAAAGACGAAATCATTAATCAAAACACAAATAAGAGAGAAAAAACATTCGGCACTCAGGGACTGAACCAGGGTCGTCTGGGCACAAGTCCAACACTCTAACGACTGAGCTACGCGGACCTTCGCTTCAGGATTTTGGGGTCCAAAATCTCAAGAATGCATGGATCGATTTTAAAACAAATTTCATATTTAGAAGTTTTGAGGGCGTCTCTATCGAATGAAATAAAAAGAAAATTCAAATCTCAAAAATTGAAAAATTAAGGTTTTTCATTTCCTTCCGGTGACGACCGGAAGTAACGGCGGACGTTCGGATATGCGTAGTACACTGCGGCTGGACACTTTCTATCATCCGTGAAAATTTAAAAGTTCTATCTTAAATACTTTTTTAGAAAACTCGTGAACAAGCAAAAACATAAAATCTTTAATATCTCGGGACCGGAAGTGACGACCAAAAAAATCCCATGTACTTTTCTTACAAATTTTGTCATAAACAAGATCTGAAAGTTTTATCAAAATCGGCTGAAGCGTTTTTGAGAAAACGTGGGAGAAAAAAAAAAGAATAATAATAATAGAGGAAAAGAAACAAAGCAATAACAATAAGGTCTTCCGTTGGAAACGGAAGACCTTAATAATAGGGAAAGAGAAACCTAAGAAAAACAATAAGGTCTTCCGTTGGAAACGGAAGACCTTAATAAATAATAATAATAAGAAACAGTGCGAAAACAATAAGGTCTTCCGTTGGAAACGGAAGACCTTAATAAGAAATCGTACGAAAACTATAAGGTCTTCCGTTGGAAACGGAAGACCTTAAATATTTAAAAATCTTCTTCTCTGAAACTGATCAGCTAGAATGGCTGTAACTTGTGTAGAAGCATATTCAGGTTGTGTAGATTCGAGTTCAAATGAACCCCAGGGGTAGGGATTGGGCCCCAATTGGGGGTCGAATTTTAACATAGGAATATATAGACCAATTTGCCAGAAAGATGTTACATGTGCGGAAGCACCCTCAGGCAGTGTGAATTCAAGTATGTTCTAATCATGATCCCTGGGGGTACAGTGGGGTCAAAATTATGGTTCAAATTTTTACATAGGAATATATAGAAAAAAAATCTTTATAAATCTTCTTCTCAAAGAGTGGGTAGTCAAATTTTCACATACAGACGCTGAATCATACTATTACACCAAAAAACGTGCGACTTTCATGCGAGAAATGTTTTCTGTAAACCGTTTAGCGTTATGTGTAAACCATTTATCGCTTCGTGTGAATCATGAAGTGTTTCGTGTAAACCGTGGAGCGTGAGAACCACATGAAATAAATGACAATTTAATTGTTTCAAAATGGCGCCCGTGTTTTACATTACTTTAAACTGTTTGTGATTGGCAAAACTGATGATATACTGGTCTTTTTACAAAATTGAATTAATTTTTAACAAACAAAAGAAAGGTACAGTATGTGTTAAAAGAAGACTAGTTACAGAGTGCATGTATAACGTTTTTAGCTCACCTAAGCTGAAAGCTCAAGTAAAAGTATGATTTGTTTGTAAACAACCATAGCATAGGTAATCTTGTTTCAAACGGGAATTGAAATAAATAAAAGTATGTTTTATTATTATAATTAGGGACACACTGTTAATTAAATGTATTCAAATTATGAGCCTGTGAAATGTGCAAAGACTTTATAAAGCAGAAAGAAAATAATTTTTTTTAACTTTGAAATTTCTTCGATTTTTGTATCCATGATGAGTTTTTGTGTTATAAACGCATCACTACCTATTATATAACGAAATATACTGATTATTATTTTTGAAACAGCACAAAAAGTCAAGGGGAGCTTATGCTATACCCCCGGCGTCGGCGTCGGCGTTTGGACCTGGTTAGAGTTTTTGTTGCATGTCCTGTATCTTGTCGTATATTCACCAAACTTGCATGGATGATGCATCTGGACCTACTTATGGACTTGAAAGACTTGGATGCTGAATCTGGGTCCTAAATTTCAGATGCTGGAGGAGGTTAAGATTTTTGGAGCAGGTTAAAGTTTTTGTTGTAGGTGCCCTTTGATAGCAATATCTAAGTTACTGCTGGTCCTTACTTCACCAAACTTGCATGGATGGTGTGTCTTATGATACTGATGCACCACACATGAGGCTTGAATGCTGAATCTGAGCCATAGGTTTCAGATGCTGGAGGAGGTTAAGGTTTTTAGAGCTGGTTAAAGTTTTTGTTGCAGGTTCCCTCTGATGATGATATTTTAGTTACTACTGGTCCTAACTTCACCAAACTTGCATGGATGATGCTTCTTATGATACTGATGCACCTGACAGGGTTGAATGCTGAATCTGAGCCATAGGTTTCAGATGCTGGAGGAGGTTAAGGTTTTTAGAGCTGGTTATACCCACACTTTCTAAAGAAAGTTCGGGTATATTGTTACCCTGTTCCGTCCGTCTGTCCATCTGTCCGTCCGTCCGTCTGTCATGTTTTACTTTCTCAAACTGCTCTTACATCTTATAAACCAGCAAACTGAACTCTTGGAAGTCTCGCCATCTATGAGATTGATCAACCCAATATATTTCCGTAGTGAGTCAGTAACTAACCTAATAAGTAATAATATAGTATCATACGATATTGTATAATATGATATTGGATTATAATATGATATATTATCACATCACATGAAATTGTATTGTATGATATTGTAAAATATATTATTGTATCATATGATACAATATGTATAATATAATGTTGTATTATATATTTTACTTTATCACATAATATTGTATCATTTTATATGATACAATGTTGTATCAAATTATATTGTATCATGATACAATATCATATTATGTTTCAAAAATGATACAGTATCATACAATATCATACTATATTATACAATTAATATCATATGTTTCAATGTTATGATGTATTATGTATTATGATATTGTAATATAATTTATACTATATTGTTTTATATATTATGATATTGTATTATGTGATCAAATACAATAACGTTTAACACAATACAATGTCATACCATACGTTACAATATCATATCTCATCATTGTTTATTATGGTATTTTATTGTATTATATGATATATCTTGTAAATATGATAGGATGCAATATTTAATTTTATATTATTGTATTGATTAACATATGAACATATGATTATCATACAATTTTTTAACAGATGATATACGATATTGTGTCAAAACAGAATCCATGGATATCCAAGATCATAAAGTATGATTTTCATTTAATATGATAAAGGTGGTCTCATAAAGGTGAAGTCTCATAAGGGTGATGACTCGTCTCGGTGAGCTTTGTAATCTGTGATTACCTATGTTTACATTTAAATAATGGAAGTTATGCAAATAATGATAAATGTTTTGCGAGGTTTATCCAAGGTAACAAAATGCAAGCTCATTAAAGAAAATAATAGTCCTGTGGGATCAATTTTCTGAGATAAGGATCGAGTTACATTGTACCATAAGAGAAAGTAAGGAAAACTAATTGCATCTGTCAAGACTCATATAAGAAACATGTTCAAGATTTTTCATTTACTGCAAGGGGAGGGGTTATTGTCATTGTGGTTTTTTTCTCTTTAATAAATGAAAAAAATATTACATACAGAAATTTGTAAACGAATTGTATGTGTATTTACAGTGAAGTTTGGAAATTTTGGAAAAAAGTTGTTATAGCTCTAGAATGTTTTTTATTTATGTGTCATAAACCTTTCTGATTCAATTATATATTTTTGTTACTTAAATTAAGTTATATAATATCTTGCATAGGATCTTCTTTTTTTTTTTGGGGGGGGGGGGATGGTATTCAATAAAGGTTAATATGTCAAAGATTAAGTACATGCCAAAATAAGTAAAATTCAGATATTTAATTTTTGTTAATCCACCCAAGGGCTATATGGCACGATATCCTTTGAACACCCATATAAAGCCATTATTGCTTAGGTGAGCAATGTGGCCCATTTGGGCCTCTTGTTGGAGCTGGTTAAAGATTTTGAAGCAGTTGCCCTCTGATGATTATATTTTCATTATTACTGGTCTTAACTTCACCAACTTGCGGGAATGGATGGTGCATCTTATGATACTTATGCACTTGACAGGCTTGAATGCTGAATCTGAGCTATAGGTTTCAGATACCAGGGTTCGACATTAACCTTAGTCCGTTAGTCACAGACTAATTGGTTTTGAGTCGGACTAACAAAATTTCTGTCTAATCATTCCGGTTGGACTAATAAAAAAAACTGCTTAAAAAAATGTGTAAATTATCGATGTTGCAAAGCCACGGCAATATTGTCGACAACTTCCTGGAAAACTCTGAGTTTATTTTTACAGTAAATTGATATATGATACATTTTGGTGATTATAGAGTTACCGAGTGAAAACAACAGAGGTATGCAGGATGTTATGGATGATTTGGTAAATTTTTTGCCCTAAGGGTAGGTAACGAGCACACATGTTCACAACAACCCTGGTTTCGATAGAGACGCTTAGGTGTTTAAAAAAAAATAAACTGAAAGGTGAAAGGAAATTTCTTGTTGTTTAATTTAAATGATTTGTGTTTAAATCATTTGTCTTAAATTGCTTATTATTTATACCTGGTTTTTAAAGAACTTAAATAACAAAAAGAACATGGTAGCTCAACGCCCTGATCTATTGCACAGATCTATTTTTAACATCTGTAATGGCGGCTTCTACCATGTACATGGAGATAGTGAATACGCAGCTTCTTGCTATATACTGAATAGTACAATACAACTAAGCCAGTGATTAACCTGTAAGAAAAAAACATCAAAAAATTCCTTGTGATACCCATCCCTTCTTACAAATTCTAATAAAAACAGTGTTTTTTATTAGACAAAAAACGGTAATGCATTTCATTTATTTTTGACGGACTAATAAAATTGCCTGCGGACTAGTTAAAGTTAACAGACACTAGTCCGGCAGGACTAATGCATAAAAAAGTTAGTGTCGACCCCTGGATACTGGATGAGGTTAAGGTTTTGAGCTAGTTGAGGGTTTTAGAGCAGGTGCCCATTGATAGACAAATCTTAGTTATTATTGGCTCAGTCTTTATCTAATTTGAATAGATGATGCATCTTGTGATTATAAAAATTATATGATACTATTATCATAAGATATTGTATCAATTCATAAGCAATATAATATTTTATATTATTGTATTGATAAACATTGTATTTTTCAACATATGATATGCATGTACTATATTGTGTTGAAACAGTGTCCATAAATATACAAGATTATTAACTATAATTTTCATATAGTATGATAAAGTTGGTCTTATCAAGATGATGCCTCATAAATGTGATGCTTTGTCTCTGTTGGCTTTATAATTTGTAATTCCCTATGTTTTTTTTTAAAAACAGAGCATGAGAGTTCTGTTAAGGAGAGAACTTGCCATGATGGTACTCTTGGAAACAGTCCAAAGGGATTTGGAAGGAGTCAATCTGCAGGTAAGATATGAATATGTTTTTCTACATTTTGTTGGCATTAATTTTCATTGGATCTTGTCTCACAAGAATGAAAAACATTCTAGATAAAAACGGCCATTTTATAGTGGTTAAACGAAGGTATTTATCAGGTGTAGGGAAATTTAACAGTCAATAAATTGATTCTTGCATTTTTAGCTCACATGATCTGAAAGCTGAAGCGAGCTGTTCTGATCACATATCCCCGCAAACGAAGTTTAGGGTATATTTTGGAATCACCTTGTCTTTCTGTCTGTCCGTCTGTAGGTGCAATTTTGTTCCCCGTATAGAATATTTTACTGTTGCATAGAATAGTCTGAAAATGACTATATATAGTTTGAGCTTAAAATGGCCCCTTAAAATGAACATCATCATTTTACTGTACTTCTTTGTTTTATTTGTACAAATATACATTTGAAGTTTTTTCATAATTTTTATTTTGATTTAAGTGCCCACAACTTAAGAATATGACATCATAAAGTTTACCTTTTCCCTCCATGTTCGCATTTTAAGCATTAAACGGCTTGTTTTGAAGCAGTTCTTCCTCAAGGAAACATTGTGCGATTGCTTGAACAAACAAAATATTTTTACCAAAGATGTATCTACCGTATTTTTCGGGGCATAGGCCGGTATTTTTTTCCTCCGATGAGCGAGCCCCGGCCTATCCCCCGGGATCGGGTATTCTTAGACTCAAAGTTAAAAAAATTTAACAGTAAAATATAAAATCCACTGTTTTTATCCGTTGTACTGTTGTAGCAATTTATTATGAGGGTTGGGTTTTTTTCATCCGTTTGAACTATTGTTCGATAGTTGTCCCGTTGATAATTTTTGTAATGACATCGTGAGTAATAAAATGTACAGTACTGTACGAGGTATTTCTTTACAATCCTAATCAAAAGAATTTTTTTCCCACGTTCGTGTATGAACCCTGGAAACTATTATTGCGTAGTAAAAAAGAAAACGAAACCGGGTAGAATGTAATATGACGGAATTTTGGTGAATTCTTCATGTCTGCGTTCGTAGGAATCACTGGTCTTGGGTGTAGAATAAATCAAATGCTATGTGTTTTTACAATTAATTTTCTGTTGGATGAAATAACGGTATTCTGGTGTCGTGTGTATATACAAAGGTGTGAAACTCGTGACTAAAACACAGCCTGGGGGCACGTAGCCTAGTGTACACTGTTACACTTCATTGCATTAACTGTGTTTTTAGCATTACAACTTCTCTGCATAATGACAAGTCACTATTTAATTAATTAATAGAAAGAACACAAATTAAATATTTTATTTTCTCATTCATAGCGATTACGGGGGATAACTCTATTTGAATATGAAACCACGTGTTGAGCTAATGGACGCTATATACCCCGTATTTACAAGTAGCTTTCAAAGTATAACTTGATTAAATGAGATTTAGCAATAAGGTATTAATAAAATATAAAAGGTTTGGTAAAATATTATACTTAGTTCTACCAGACAGAACCACGGAGGTTGGTGTTGCAATTAAATTTACACTATGTAAAATTATGATACAAAACAATATACCGACGAATACGGAAGAGAACAAACAGCCACAAAACACAGATTAATTTTTAAAAATTGCTTAAAATATATATGTTAAGCAAATTTAATAACTTTAATTACTCTTTTGACTTTCTACATCGATATTCTGAAAGTATATACTTAATACGGTGACTTTCTTAATTGGCGGTCATACTTTCACTATAGTAATCATCGATTGAAAATCGGCTTATCCCTCAATTCAGCTAGTCTAAGGATTTTTCTTGAATTCTGTCTGAAAATTAGCAATTCGGCCTATGCCCCACATCGACATATGCCCCGAAAAATACGGTAAGTCTGCAATAATTAAATCTGACAAAAAGTTTGTTCTTGTTCAAAGATTCACTCTATATTTTTCATTAAAAAAAGAATGGAAAATGTCAATTTTTGTCTGATTTTGACTGGATTTTAAAAATAGCGCCACTATTTGTCAAACACCATCTGAAGATGACAATGCATCTGCATTTTTTATTAAGATTGGCAAAAATTTAATGATTTTATGACAGTTTTCATTTTCCTTATCATATATATATATATATATATATATATATATATATATATATATATATATATGAAAAAAATCACAACACCGAAATAAACTCAACTAGTTTCATTTTAAATCATCAGGAGTAATGAAAAAAATCACAACACCGAAATAAACTCAATGAAAAAAATCACAACACCGAAATAAACTCAATGAAAAAAATCACAACACCAAAATAAACTCAATGAAAAAAAAAAAATATATATATATATATATATATATATATATATATATATATATATATATATATATATATATATATATAAATCCTTTCAAATTTTATTGATTAACTAATAGTATACTCTCTAAAGCAATAAAAATATATGTTTTTTGTCCTTTTTTAGCTCACCTTAGCTGAAAGCTCAATTTTAACCAAATTGGGTACTAAGCATTCTTATCGGAAGGCAAATATTAGTTGCGAAAATGAAAGACCGATCTTTATTCAAATTGGAGCAAAACCTCGAAACTGAAGAAAAAGGGGGGTGCATTTTTAAAAATCTTCTTCTCAAGAACTACAGAGTCAAATTCAATGTAATTTACCTTAAATAATTCTTATGGAAAGGAAATTATAAATAGTAAAAACTATGGGCTAATTCTGTTTCAAATCTGAGTTATTAGGAAAATAATAATAAAGAAAAAGCATGTTTCAATCAGTTTATAGCTTCGGGTTCGGTAATCTTTAAGTCTTGGTAGCCAAAACCGGACCGGGGCAAATTAAAAGATCAGCAGTTATTAATCTGCCAATCTCATTAAAATTTTCTGGATATGTTACGGACCAGTATATTTGTATTCACTGTAAATATTGCTTCAAAACAATGCATATTTATACCCCCGCAAAGTTTAGAGGGGTATATTGGTTTCACCCTGTTTGTCTGTCCGTCTGTCTGTCCGTCCATCTGTCTGTAGACTCAACTTTGTCCACCCTATATAATTTTTTACTACTGCATGGAACAGTCTGAAAATTTGTACATATGTTGATCACCATCTGAAGATGTGCACCTGCAATTTTTTTGAAGATCAGACAAGTTTTAATGATTTTATGACAGTTTTCATTTTCCTTATTCTATATATTGTACACTTATGTTGTAGAGTAAGGGAGGTAATCCTTACAGATTTTATGAATTATTAATAGTATTAAAACACTCTAAAATATATTTATATGAATACATTCAGATGGAGGTTTTTTAGCTCACCGAGACGAAGTCAGGGGGAGCTTATGCTATACCCTCGGCGTCGGCGTCGGCGTCGGCGTCCGGACCTGGTTAAAGTTTTTGTTGCAGGTCCTGTATCTAAGCTATTACTTGCCCTATCTTCACCAAACTTGCATGGATGATGCATCTGGACCTACTTATGGACTTGAAAGACTTGGATGCTGAATCTGAGTCCTAAATTTCAGATGCTGGAGGAGGTTAAGGTTGTTGGACCAGGTTAAAGTTTTTGTTGCAGGTGCCCTTTGATAGCAATATCTAAGTTACTGCAGGTCCGTACTTCACCAAACTTGCATGGATGGTGTGTCTTATGATACTGATGCACCCGATAGGCTTGAGTGCTGATTCTGAGCTAAAGGTTTCGGATGCTGGAGGAGGTTAAGGTTTTTGGAGCAGGTTAAAGTTTTTGTTGCAGGTGCCCTTTGATAGCAATATCTAAGTTACTGCTGGTCCGTACTTCACCAAACTTGCATGGATTGTGTGTCTTATAATACTGATGCACCAGGCAGGCTTGGGTGCTGAATCTGAGCTATAGGTTACAGATGCTGAAGGAGGTTAAGGTTTTTAGAGCTGGTTAAAGTTTTTGTTGCAGGTGCCCTCTGATGATTATATCTTAGTTACTACTTGTCCTAACTTCACCAGACTTCCATGGATGGTGCGTCTTATGATACTGATGCACCAGACAGGCTTGAATGCTGAATCTGAGCCATAGGTTTCGGATGCTGGAGGAGGTTAAGGTTTTTGGAGCTAGTAAAAGTTTTTGAAACAGGTGCCCTCTGATGACTATATCTTAGTTATTATTTGTCCTAACTTCACCAGACTTCCAGTCTTATGATACTGATGCACCTGACAGGCTTGAATGCTGAGTCTGAGCCATAGGTATGGTTAAGTTTTTTGGAACAGGTCACATGTTGAATAGATAATAGTACTATTTCAAACTCGCATAGTTGATTAAACTGTAAAATGAATGAATCACAGAGGAAGCTTCAGTTGCAGAGCTTGATCTCCATTATCAAGGATGCTAAAAAATATATCTTAGTTATTACAGGTCCTAACTTCACCAAACTTGAATGGATGGTGTGTCTTATGATACAGATGCACCTGACAGGCATGGATGTTGAATCTGAGCCATAGGTTGCGGATGCTGGAGCAGGTTAAGGTTTTAATTGCTAGTGCCCTCTGATGATGATATCTTAGTTATTACTGGTCTGAACTTCACCAAACTTGCATGGAAATGCGTCTTATGTATACTGATGCACCTGACAGGCTTGAATGCTGAATCTGAGCCATAGGTTTCGGATGCTGGATAATGTTTAGTTTTTTTGGAACAGGTCACATGTTTTATAGATGATAGCTTGCATAGTTGATTTGACTATATTTTAAATGAAACACAGAGGTTGCTTCAGATGCAGAGCCTGATCTCCATTATCAAGGATGCTAAAGAAATCTCCTACCTCACTCAAACCTGCTCGATAGATAGATGTGTTTGTTGATATGATATAGTATTGTATAGTATGAAACAATATTGTTTAATATGATACAATATAATATCATATGTAATATTATTAAAAGTTATATGATACGATATGATATTTTATCAATTTTTTTGATATTTTATGTTATGATAATGTATCATGATATCGTCATGTATAGTATTGTATACTATGATACAATATTGTATAATATTATATTGTATTATTAATTTATTATTTTATCACGTGATACTATTACATAAGATATTGCAAAATATAATATTGTATCCTATGATACAATATTGTATATTCTATAATATTGTATCATATGATATTGTATTTGTAATGATATTAGTTTCTGTAATATAGAATTATATCACATGAAATTGTATAATATGATACTTTTATATTTTATAATATCGTATCATACGATATTGTATAATATGATATTGGTTTATAATATGATATATTTTCACATCACATGAAATTGTTTTGTATGATATTGTAAAATATATTATTGTATCAAATGATACAATATGTATAATATGATATTGTATTATATAATATTTTACTATATCACATAATATTGTATCATATGATACAATATCATATTATGTATCAAAAATGATACAATTTCATACTATATAATACAATATAATATCATATGTTTCAATGTTATGATGTATTATGTAATATGATATCATATTATAAAACTATATTGTTTTATATATTATGATATTGTATTATGTGATCAAATACAATAACGTATAACACAATACAATATCATATCATACGTTACAATATCATATCTCATCATTGTTTATTATGGTATTTTATTGTATTATATGATATTTGTTGTAAATATGATAGGATGCAATATTTAATTTTATATTATTGTTTTGATTAACATATGAACATATGATTATCATACAATTTTTTAACATATGATATACGATATTGTGTCAAAACAGAATCCATGAATATCAAAGATCATAAAGTATGATTTTCATTTGATATGATAAAGGTGGTCTCATAAGGGTGATGTCTCGTCTCGGTGAGCTTTGTAATCTGTGATTACCTATGTTTGTCTTTATGTCTTAACTAAATTTATTTTCTATAACTATTCTATCAACTGACAATGCAAATTTTTTTTTTGCTAATGATAAATTCTTAGGAGCTAATAAGAACATCAAAGACAAGTGTGGCTGAATTCATGGTTTAGATGGAGCATGTGTTTAGGGAAAATTGATAATCTGTAAAATTGGCGTTGGTTTTGGGGCTATTTTAAAACTGTTTCATGTAAACCAAAAGTTTCTTTAATTAATATAAGGAAATAAAAAATATCAGTATTAATGATAGTTTATAAGTTAATTAAGAAGTTAATAATTTTTTTAAAAAGTTGTTTAAATTTTTTAGTCAAGTAAATTGAAGTGACCCTAAAGGGCACTAAATTAGAAATTACATGTTTAAATAATTCTTAATGGTGCAAGCCTAGCATGAAATTAACACAGGCAATTGGTAAATAAACAAACAGTAAAATGTGTACACAGGTAAGGTCAATCCTGTGTGCGGTCATCCGGAACAACTCTCGATGTCGGTAGCGTTCATCTTACGAAGAAGTGAGCCACCCGTGTGCGTTGAAGTGAAACTAATGCCCTGTAGAGTTACTGTGTACACAAAAGGGGTGTCAACTAATTAAACAAAGGAATATACAGGAGTTAGAGGGTGGGAAATTATTATTACACGGTCACAATCATATCAGATTAACCGAAAATGATGTTTTTTTTCGATCAGATTATCAGGAAAAAATATAAAGGGATATATAAGAAATTGTTCGGTGTTTTGATATTATATCAGATTAACCGAATTATCAGATTAACCGCAATCAGATTAAGTGGAACCCTCTGTTTAGTGAAAAACTAAACAGGCGGGATATAAACTGGCCGCTCATGGCGAGTGGCCGCTGAATAAAGGTAGCCGTAACAGCAGGTGCAACTGTAGTAAAAATGTATTAAATCTTAAAATATCATCTTGGTTATGATGTCCACTACTAGTAGCTCCTCGACTTAAATTGTAAAATTCATGGCCCAAGGATCAGGGGTTTAGGAAAAGGGGGGGGCGGCCCAATATAGTGTTAATGCATATAATGTTTAAAAATCTTCTCTATTCTCACATCTGTATGAAAAACTGACTTTTTAATTATGTTTACCAGGAAGTCCTCCACTAAAATTTCAAATTTCATGTCCCCTGGAGTATGGGTTTTGACTCTAGGGCAAGGCCAAAATGGATTTATAAGTGTTAATGCATATAATGTTTAAAAATTATCTTCTTTACTCCCACACACCTGAAAGGAAAACTAAATTCATGATTTTGTAGACCAGATCTTTTAAGTTTTTCCCTAAAATTATAGGTTTCATAGTTCTTTTTGAAAGATTTCAGGCAGGGAGGTGGTCGTCATTACAAATTTATAATTTTTCTACTCTAGAATGAAACATAATTAAATGCATATATGAGACTCCTCGACAACTTTGTGTATTGGTTATATGCTACTCGAGTGACTGTTAAAGCCTATTCGCCTCCTGTTTATTTGTTTTTTGTTTTGTTCTTTTTCTTTTCTTTTTTTTGTTAAATACAGTTAAATATCGATATCTCGAAGTTCGAGGGACCACGGAAAAACTTCGAGATATCTGGGTGTTCGAGATATCCGAAGTCGAAATTCTTCGACTCCATTAGCGTTTTTGTTTTTGTCCTGACATGTTAACACAGGAAGTCCTTATATGCACTATAATTTGAGAACCGGTATGAACGGAAATAAAAAGACGGAATATTGAAACGATGTTTTATTTATAGACATTTATAGACATTGCACATATACACTTAGATAAGAATTTATGTCTTTGCTGTGTTGAGACATGTTGTTGAATGATGTACAGAATTCTGTACCATCTTTTATAGCCAAAGACAAATGTGTTAATTGTTTGATTTTTGTTCACATTAGAAATAAAATTTGTTATATTTAAATCAGCACATTGGTAATTTATCATGATTTAGTGTGTGTTATTAAATATATTTTTGGTATATTATTCATTAAGTAGAAGTTCACTTTGATCATGCATCGATATCGATTATACGATAATTTACGCTGCGCTATTTGGTAATTGAGTGACCGTGAACTTGTTTGCTTTATAAGTAGCGTGCATCATTATTCATATTATCGGTAATGTTAGGGGTGCTTACTTTTGGGAGCTGTGAACTTGTTTGTTTTATCAATCACCAGAGTATATACCCAAGCTGTTATAATAATTACCGTGTCATCGATAGCTGCACTGGCTAAGCGTGGAGTTAATAGACTATCAGTCTTGAGAAAAGGTGTGAATTGCCGCGGGCGAGAATAACGAGGACACGACATGCGGGGTGCGATTAGCAGACCGGAAAATTGACTTCACTTCGAGATAACCAGGGTAAAATTTGTTATTGGGACCGTAAACATACTTCGACATAAGCGGGGTATTCGAGATAACCGTATTCGAGATATCAGTAGTTTTTTAAATCATATATATAGGGAAAACGGCCGGGACCGGCGGCCGACTTCGACATAACCGGGGTATTCGAGATATCCCATGTTCGAGATACCGATATTCACCTGTACATTGCCTCAATTTATGCCTCAGTTAGATTGGACATGGACAAGATTTAATAACATGTGAATTAAGTAAGATGTTGTTTGTGGCATATGGATAATTTCCTTAAATTGGTCACATGAAGACCTTTTATATCTTCTACTCATTGACAACGAATTTATGCCCTGTTTACAAGACATTATGTAGATTCTCATCTATATTTGATATTTGTTAAGAAATAATGAAATAAAGGGATCAGTAAAGTTAGTATATTACATTGTCATGTAATGACTGTGTATGTGATGATACCTCAGATTGGTAAATTTACTGATCAGGGATCATCCATTGTGCCCAATCACAACATGACTATGCAACTTATTCAAGGTATATTAAGAAGAAATGGTTAATATATTAAGAAGGATATATAATTTGAATTGCTGTAAACCAACATTTATTTGTGTGCGAGAAATATACACAAGATTTGCGAGAGCCTGCCCTCTTCATCGCGAATATTTCTTGCCACGAACTAGTCTTTGCAGTATGGGTGTTATATCAAAATGAGTGTGGATAAAATAGTGGTCCCAAACAAGATTACTGTAGAATCATTATAATTCGTAGTGGCTCAGTTTTCATGGCATTCGTGGGTATCCCACCCCCACGAATTTAAATACTCAACGAAACAATTTTGGAAAGAGTTGTCTTTGTTACTGAAACATTTTTACTGACACATCCACGAATGTACCTCTCCATGAATGAGCAAAAAAGTCACAATCCACAAAAATTGGTCCCCACGAACTTAAATGATTCCACAGTATCTCCGGTAAATCGCAAAATAAATTCGTCACGAATAAAAGTTGGTTTACAGTATTTGATTTTTTTTTCAGTGGAATTATCCTCACTCAGCCAGATGCAAAGTACACATCAGCAAGGTATTCCTTCCTTAGGTGATTCTTGTGGCACTGCTGGTCTTTCAGAGAGAGAAAGTTCCTTGTTGTCAGCTAATTTGATGAGCGGGAGTCATTCTCTGGAGAGCAGTCTCAGTAGGAGTTGTACTTTCCCACAGTAAGTTAGTCATGGCAGCCAGGATTTTTTTTTTTATAACTGCGCAATCAGTTTATTTGATAACTTTATAAAAAGATTGCTGTAATTTGCTCTCATAATATTGAAGGTGAGGGCTTATCGGTGCCCTTTCTAAAATGAAGGGCAGCTTCTTCTTTCAAAGGGAGAAAATTTAGAATTAATAAAAGTTTGTTGGCATTTTCATATATGTTAAATCTACCACTTTACGCGGAAGTCTCCCGCTTTTTATACAGTACAGTGAATATTTTGTAATATGTTAAAGAAGCGAAAATGTTCATCTTCCAGTTATTTTTCCATACATGACAAATTTTATCATGTTTGGTATTTAGGGGTTTTAAGGGGCTAGAAGTCTTACGACATTGATGCAAATTAATTTTAGAATTTTGATGCAGAAGGTCTTGATCGCCTTTTGCAAAATTTTTAATTCTTCTAAAATATATTAGGCCTCCTCGATCCTGATTACGGAGCAGAAATTCATTTTCATGTTTTATTTTGAAAACAAAAATTTCATAGCGGAATGCATGAACGGAAATACTTTTTTCAATCAAATCATTGTATGTGTTATTGTTATATATTCCAACACCCTATTAACTTGAGAGGTCTGACACAAGACAAGTGCATAATTCACCGGGAATTGTAAATCAAACATGGACCATGCGACAAGTTAACAGGTGACTGTTTACTTAATGGCAAGAACTATTTTGAAGCAGGGCACAGTGGATAAATATTCAAAGACTCGGGAATCTAATAAAGATTGGAGCATTTTAGACATAATAAAATGTAAATCTGTAAGTGTAACCATATAGCGCGCATTACAAACGATATCAGCAGTCTTAATGTACTCCCGCAGTATTCTGAGCTACATTTTACAAAAGAACTTACGACAAAGTCGTAAATATTTACAGTCTCATAAAATGATCTATAAAGAACAAAATTTACATGAAACCATTTGTTTACAAATAGTTCTTTACCCATAACTATATTTCCCAGCCATAAGAATAAATAATTGATTAGAATCACTGCCTGAAAAAATGGGGTAATAATTAATGCGCAACGTCCACTTTTGATCTAATTTTAACAGGAAAAAATATGTATTTTTATGCCCCCCTTCGAAGAAGGGAGGGCATATTGCTTTGCTGCTGTCTATCAGTCGGTCGGTCCGCCAACAGTTTCCGTTCATTTTCTTCACAGAGGATGAACATATTGATATGAAATTTAGTAAACAGGTTTATCATGATAATATTTAGGTCAAGTTCATTATTGGGTGCGATCAAGCAATTTTCGACAGAGTTATGGCCCCTTGGACATAGAAAAATTCCAGTTATTTGCAGTTTCCGCTCATTTTCTTAGCAGAGGATGAACATATTGAAATGAGATTTGGTACACAGGTTTATCATGATAATATCTAGGTCAAGTTTAATATTGGGTATAATAGAGCAATTTTTGACAGAGTTATGGCCCTTGGACCTAGAAAAGTTCCAGTTATTTGCAGTTTCCGCTCATTTTCTTCACAGAGGATGAACATATTGAAATAAAATTTGGTATACAGGTTTATCATGATGATATCTAGGTCAAGTTCGATATTGGGTATAATAGAACAATTTTCGACAGAGTTATGGCCCTTGGATGTAGAAAAATCCCAGATATTTGCAGTTTCCGCTCATTTTCTTCGCAGAGGATAAACATTTTACGTTCATTTTCTTTGTTGATGTTTCCAAGGGAGGGGGGCATAAGTGTTTCACAAACAGACTTAACAGTATAATATGAAATTAGTTGCTAGCTATACCCTTGCTCTGAATTAGGAGAAGGGGATATACTGTTTTACCCTTGTATTTCTGTCTGTCTGTCCATCAGTCCGTCTGTCTGTCTGTCAATAACAAAAAGGACTGCGAACGATAGCATTGTCTAGCTGCCTAGCTAAAAGTCATTTTTTGAAAGTTGTCTCGAAACAAAAATTCTTTTTAAGGGGTTTTAATTACTGTTATTTAGCATATTTTTACCAAAGGGTTTGTTGTTTCACGGGGGGGGGGGGGGGGGGGGGGGGGGGACATATGTCTACAGACCGAAATACATTCCCAAAAATTTCAAACAAAGAACTGGGTACGGTGAACAGCAAAATCGGCCCTGTTTTCAAAATTAATGAAATTTTAAGTGAAATATTTGGAGGATTAACCGGTTTCAAAACAGTTTGATTTTATTAAATATCTTGTGCGGTTTCCATATAATAGTTATCTAAACATAGCATTGTTTATAGCGCTATTCAGTTAACCAATAACGTCATGACGTCATGAAATGTATTGATAACGTTCTTCAAATAATTAATAATTACAGAAAGGATGTTCTGGTATATAATGGAAATAAAGACATATTTTATACATTATTTATTTGCATTTTGCAGTGATAAATTATGCAATTATGTTTCATGCTATATAAATTTATGCATCATCATAATAGTTTGCATTCTCTCACCAGAGGTCGTGTAACGCAAGTTTCGCTTGCATCTCCATCAATGCCCAATGTAAAAGATTAATGTACAAACTGAGACAATGGGCAATATGTATTTAAAATCAATGTATAGTTTATTTTTTTTTATCTAAAAGCATGATAATAAACAAATCAATTTTAATGTTTAATGCATGTGAACATCTTTCTTACAACATTACCTAACACTCAAAGGATGAGATCTCTGATGCTTTGAATAAACCAACTGGGAGGGGGTCAAATGATTTTTTATTTACATTTGTTTTGTAACAACTATTTATACTACTATACTAAAATAATAGACTCGAATTTTTGGGCTTTAACAGAGAAATTGGAAGAGTACTGTGATTTGTTTTATATATTTCAAACATCATTTGTACCTGAAAATTACCTATTTGTTTTTATTTTTTCTCAATCAAGCTTCGCTTATTTAAGAAATGAACTCATGCAATGTCTACCCAAGTTATACTTGTATAACCTGGGTTGGGGCAATTTACGCTTTATAATCCGCGAAGCGGATTATAAAAAAGCGTAAATTGCTCCAACCCAGGTTATACGAGTTAACCTGGGTTGGGGCAATTTACGCTTTATAATCCGCGAAGCGGATTATAAAAAAGCGTAAATTGCTCCAACCCAGGTTATACGAGTATAACTTGGGTAGATATTGAGTTCATTCCTTATAATTTAATTTTCTGGAATTTGCTGTACAAATTGAGTCCGTTTTACTTTTAAAAATGATATAAATCTGTTCAAAATTCAAACGTAACGTCAAGTGAATTAGTACGTTGGTGCATTGTGACGTGTCTTGTGACGTGCAAACCAGGTTATACAAATTTAACTAAATTTTTCCAATCAAATGCTGCGTTACAACCAGAATTAAATTATTATTAATTAAATAAAGATTCCTAACAAAAAAAACTGGAAATCATCTGAACTTTTTACAATCTTGCGCAAAAAATCCGGAGAGTTCCGAATGTCAATATGGTGTGTAAATATTGAAGGGAGTAAAAAACGTTGATGAAAAAGTGTTGAATTTGAATAAAAAAATTTTGATAAAAGTATAAGAAAGTAATGCAGCTTCATCAATTTTCTCCAAAATCGTTTCGGAGCGATTCTGCAAATTTTTGCTACATTACGGGTATACGGGAAGCTTAGCTTTAAGTGTGATGAAGGCCTTGCTGTCTCGAAACACAGTTAAATTTTTCTAACTAAGCAGAGTGTAGTGAAATTAATAGCATATTTTTAGGCTTAAAGCTGGGTTATGTAAATGTAAACAATACAGTGTGTCGATGTATCTATATGGTGAATATCCGATATCATATGCAATGTCACCCCATGCACGCACGGGTCAAAGTCTGGTATATATTATACTTTAGATTGAATGTTTTAGAAGAAATTTATCGAAGAAACACTATGCACACTTGATTACTAATTGATTTAAGTACATTTAGTAAGACAAGCGAATTATTTCTTTTCAAGATGAATGAAACCGATCAATTGATAAAAAATCGGGACACACGCCTGTTCGGTGATTAAATTCCCTCAGTAAATATTCCAGCGACATGAATATATATTTGACAATGTTTTAATCTGAACTGTTATTGTTTGTTAATAATGATAATCTAACACCAATTATTACATACAGTCTACTGTAATAGATAGTTTAGATCGATCAAGAAATAATTAACGCATGTATTAATAAAACATACATAAACGATGTAAAAAAGTATTTAATGTATTTTCTATAATTAAAGTTGTCATTTAAAAAACTAAACAGCTAGATCTATCATTAGTTTTGAATCCTACATTCTTACGCAAAATGTTGTATTTTTTTTTATAGTACTGTAGAATTGATTTTTGCCTTGTAATACTTTCTTCAGCCAAGTTTCAAAAATTGATGTGGTGGTTTTGTGTGTATTTATGTGTATTTATTTATCTATATGTGTCCATCCTTTATTCATACTTCACCTATTTGTGTTTACTTGTTGTATCGAGTTTTTCCCCCTTTGATTATCATCCGTCCGGGTTAGTCGCGCCCGGGTCTATAGTACCATGCCAGGATTTGTTGTTTTTTAAGTACTTTGAATATTATGAGGTGATACTTTTGGTCGGGTAATCAAACTAAATAAAGCCCGAAGGGCTTTATGATAGATTTAATCACGACTCGACCGTATCATCTTATGGTATTCAAAGGATGATTTCTTTTTAATTATATTTAAATAATTTTCAGGTTTTGTATGATTAAAAATTTGAATTTTAAATAAGCAAACCCTGCTTGCGCCCCAACTATATGTCCTTTGACTTTACTGGACTGTATAGTACAAAATCACAGTTTTCACACTGAAAAATGTAAATATTATATAATATATATACGTGACTAACCCCTAGACAGTCCCGTTACAGAGATTAATGACATTCATGTACTAATAAATATACTGGGCGCTTAAAATGCATGCACATAGGAATATGTATTTTGTTTGCTGACAATTAAATATAGACACAACTTTACATTTTGTTGACAGTGTTTATTTCAGAAATTCCTGTTCTATCAATTAGTGTTAGATCAGAACAGTTGAGAAAAGGAGATCTAGCAAAAATTTTATTGATGCAGGTATCAAAGAAATTTTTTGACCAATCAGAAGCACTAATACCTTGTATAACTTAAATTACGTCTATAAATCAAGAATGATTTTCCCTTACATTTTACTTCAATTTTTTAGATACTGATTTTTGAAGTCTGGTTGTTAAAATCCTATAAGGCAAAGTAAAACTGCAAGCAAATAAATTTTTTCAATTTTTTTTTTACCAAACATCACTGTTTTTGTAATATGTGTAATAGAACGTTCCCACCAGTAAGTGTTAAATAATTTCATACAGAAATATCAATGGCAATTACTTATTACAGCTTTGTTTGCATGCCTTTCAAAAATAAAAAATAAATCGACTGGAGCAGTAACGTGAAGGTGATGCTTTGTAATATGTTAGAAACAATATCCAACAAATGTATCAAACAATATTGCATGCCAAAATAAATAATGTGTTAAAATTTCAAGCATCTGCAATAAATAGTTGCTGAGAAATCTTTGACGAAAAGAACTGGGTACGCTAAGCATCACATATCGGCCCTGTCAAAATGTGAAAAATCAAACTCATGATATCTTTAATATGTTCGCCGGAATAATTCATGTATGACACCCCCTGTATGAAAATAACTTCCGTTTGCTAAAATTCACGTGCGTTTGGTTAATTGTAAACTCCGAAACTGGACAATGTATACGGATTTTGTAAAATATATAGATTTTTGTAATGATTGATTTGAAATTTCTACAAGGCCGCATTCGAGTACATACACCAAAATTTCAAAATAGCACATTATAATATTAGACTGCTTATTAACATGAAAAAGGAAAAAATTATTTACAAGACTGCGGCCACTTTTGTTTTTGAATTTTTTCTATTTTCAAGATGAACAAAAAAATGGATGCTTTCATTGGTCAGCTAAGACGTAAGATCATAGTTTCTTGATTATGACCATGCCTTAATAAATACTTACCGTATTTTTCGGGGCATAGGCCGGTATTTTTTTTCTCCGATAAGCGAGCCCCGGCCTATCCCCGGGGATCGGCTAATCGTAGACTCGGAGTTGGAAAAAATTAAACAGTAAAATATAAAATCCACTGTTTTTATCCATTGTACAAGCTGCATCTCTACTGCCAACCAAAGCTTCCATATTTGGATACACAACGTGCTGTGCAGTACTAATTTAAATATTTGGAACATGCTGCAACTCTACTGCCAACCAAAGTTTCCATATTTGGATACACAATGCTGCTCTGCAGTACTAATTTAAATATTTGAAACATGCTGCAACTCTGCTGCCAACCAAAGCTTCCATATTTGGGTATACAGTACTGCTGTGCAGTAGATATTTGAAACCCACTGCAACAGGTCTACTGCTTAGCAGCACTATTTAGTACTGCAGGCCAGTAGACTGTAGAGATATTCAAGAATTCTACTGCAGGGCAGCATATACTGCCTGGCAGTATATACTGTCTGGCTGTCTTGTTTGCAGTACAATTGCAGTCTTAATTAACATATTTGAAACATACTGCAAGTCTGCTGCTTCATTGTATTTTTCCATTTAAAAGCTCTGCAGTACATTTGCAGCACTACTGTAGCTCTACTGATAGTCTACTGGGAATTTATACTGATAATGTGCTGCATATGTACTGCATTTATGCTGCAATTCTGTAAGGGAAAATTAATTAGAAACTACTTTGCTGACATATTCGTGCTCTTTTATGGAATATGCAAAAATAAGCATTTTACAAAACAGAAAAGTATTTTGTTAGTTACGATTATAATTAATGATTAAAATAAATACTAAAATTTATGATGAATAATCAATGAGAACTCTTGAACAGCGAACTTTTTTCATATGAAAAATTCGCTCCTGCTTAATTGAAAACCCCTCATGTAAGGTAATACGTGCATGATCTCAATCTCGCAAAGTTGTCTTCTTTTTTCTTTTGCAGAATGTATGATTCGATTGTAGAGAATGATCGAATACATTTCAAAGCATTTCCAAAATTATGGAGATTAAGTATTTATATCGAAGGGACGCCCTGGCTCATTTTGCGCAAATACCGTGAAATGAAAGTTTGTCACATTGTAGGTTTTGAATTTACTGGGTGGGTGTAATAAAAATAAAAATTAACAACAAGACAACAATTGTCATTTGAATTTTGTATTTACACCCAGCCAGTAAATTTAAAACTTTTAACATAACAGTTTTCCCATAACTTATATGAATTTTAAAATAATGCTTTTGTAAAATTTGACAATTCTCAATTTACCGTTAATTTAATCATTATAGACGGTCCAAACAGTACATACAAATGTATTTCTAGCTGAGCCTTTTGATCAACAGCTTAGCGCATCGAATATATTCAATTCAGCATGACTTTCTGCAAGGGGATGAAAATATTATTATCATTAAGAATTTCTACAGATTTTACATGTGGTGTAAACAAAATTTAAAAAATAGGAATTTTGAATTTCGAAAAAATTTTCAGCAAGCAATTGCGAGCTTATTATTGCAGTAAAAAGATTCAATATTTTGGTACATGTGCAACTTCTATTTTTTTATCTAACTGTGTTTAAAAAGGGAAATACCCAAGATGAGGAGAAAAGGGCTGTAATGTCTCTTTGAAGCTCATTTTAAAAATAATATACAGGTAGATCTTGTAATGCCGTAATCCACTTTTAAAAGAAAACATGTACGTGCACATTCTGTCAAATGCTTTTACACTTTTTTTCACGCGCAATACTCTAATCAACTATTAATAGTAAAAACACACTTACGTACTTCCCAACTTGCTTTGAAATTGACAGTGTTGGCAAGACATGAAGGATTATTCAGGCCTCACTGCACATGGCTTGGGTACCTATATGCACCCACTAAGGGGGGGGAGGGATGCATTAAAGGGTGAAATCTGGATTTTTAATTCATTATCCTTATAGTAGGTTTAGTATGCGAGCCAAATGTGTAGATTCAAGTTTGTTCAAACCATGATCCTCGGGGGTACAGCGGGGCCAAAATTGGGGGTCAAATTTGAAATCGACAGTGTTGGCAAGACATGCAGGATTATTCAGGCCTCACTGCACATGGCCTGGGTACCTATGCACCCACTAACTGGGAGGGGGGGGATGCGTTAAAGGGTGAAATCTGGATTTCTAATTCATTATCCTTATACATGTAGTAGGTTTAGTATGCGAGCCAAATGTGTAGATTCAAGTTTGTTCAAAACATGATCCTCGGGGGTATAGTGGGGCCAAAATTGGGGGTCGAATTTTTACATAGGAATATATAGAGAAAATTCTTTAAAAATCGCTTCTTCTCAAGAATCAATTGTTCAGAAAAACTGTAACATTTGAAAGCATCCTCAGGTAGTGTAGATTTAAGTTTTTCAAATCATGATCCCTTGGGGTACGGTGGTGCTACAATTGGGGGTCGAATTTTTACATAGGAATATGTTGAGAAAGTTCTTTAAAAATCTTCTTCTCAAAAACCAATTGTTCAGTAAAGCTGTAACTTGTGTTGAAGCATCCTCAGGTAGTGTAGATTCCAGTTTGTAGAAATCATGATCCCCGGGGGATACGGTGGGGCCACACAAGGGGTTCAAATTTGGATATATAGGTTTATATTTTTATGAACAGTTGTTTCAGATCATTTTGAGAATGGCAATGGTCAATATTTGATATAACAGTTACAAAAGGTGCCCAACATAAAAATATTTTTAAAATTATTTTTTTAAAACAGCAAGGATCAATTTTACTCCTTCTTTGTCCCGATATTTTGGGTATGACTTCATAAAATTGATTCATTTATGTCTGGTGTTGCTCAGGTGAGCGATTTGGACCATGGGCCTCTTGTTCCTAGTTCATTTATAAGTACGATATTTTTTTAGATCATCGGAAAACTTCTGTTGAGAGCATTTTAACACGCCATGTATATAGACATGTATACACAAGCAAGCGTGTTTTCCTCGAGGCTTCACACCTCTTTCAATATAGGCTCCACCCCTCATACATGCCAACTTTTGAAAATCTCCATGGGGGATTTTACGCGCGACGACATTTTCCTAGAAGAAAATTTCGCAGCGTTTTGTCGTGTAATTGCTTTTCATAAACAATTGAACTCTTGGAAATTTATCTTTTATCATTTATCCTCATGTGTTTATCAATCAATCTCCTCTTTCAAATGAAATCAAGAATAAAGTACATAATTAACTTTATTTTCATATATTAAATCAATCTTTAAAATCTCAACAAACAATTATAAACATCATGGTATAGCAGCACAAAAAGCACTACGTTCTGCAATGCAGTTGGCAAACAGGACCTCTGATCTCTTGACATCTACAATTAAAAATAAATAATTAAATAAAATGTGAAAAAACATTTATGGGTCAAGTTGCTATATAAAGTGAAAGAAAGTATTTATAATTGTTTCCTGACATAAATTTTTTTTATAGATATTTCATATATATTAACTTAAAAAATTTAATTAAAGGAAATTTAGTTACCTTCATCTTGCTCCAATTTTTATTTCACAAAGAAGCAGCAGGTGTTGATTTCTGGGATTCAGTGCTCTGATGGATGGCTGTTTTCATATGCTTTGTAACATCATTCATTCCACCATGGTCTACCCTAAAATCCCTCCAAAAAATAAATAAAATGTTGCTCATAAAATTGAACATGTCTATACTTCTTGTAGATTATAAATGTATTGGCTGTCAATATGTCTTAGAGTCATGTGTATACAATAGAATGTACCATGTCAATTTTACGACCTCCTACCATATAGTCAATTAATATATTCAATTGTAATATATTTAAGTTAAAGGTACCTATTGCACAGCAATATACATGGTTGTCATCCAATTACGATCCCGATAGCTATCCCAAAAATCGGGAATCTGCGTCCCACTTGCTGAGATATCGCATTATCAAGATAAAAATTTTGTTTCCTTTGGTGGTGTAACGCCCATACTTGTCGAAGTATGTGTAAAAACTGTCCCATTTTGCTATCCATCCCGATACTTCCCGATCAATTACTATCAAAACATTCTCCTCATAACGTTTGCAAACACCCTGACACAGGTAGCGTGCAGGTAATTACACCAATTCACATATCCCAATATACACACACGCAATACAGGTAAACAGCAATGGCGGTCATAATCCCGATTTTTGATTGGTTAGTGTAGACAAGCAGCGCAGATTGAATATTTTAGATGGACTTTGTCATAAAACGGGTTGGATTTTTTGAGAATCGGGATTTTGGGGTATTTTGGCAATCCCGATCGGGATATCGGGATTTGTATTTTTGACGACGTGAGAATCCCGCAAAAATCGGGATAGTTGGTATGTATGCCACCCCTACCTGAACTTACCTGAGGTAAACCAACTAGTTAAAAACCTCTGTCTTAAAGTTGTGTCATGACCTTAACCAAAGGTTATTTTGGCAAGGTCTAGGTGATTGTTCAGTTAGTGTTGATCAGGGGTAGAGATAGACACATTAGAGGACAATCGGCAGTTAATTATCCATTTACAAGCTCATGTTCTTCGCTAAAACCGATGTATAATAATACCTGCATGAGCTACTACTTAATGTAACTGTACATGATCTACTGATCTATGATAGTTGCATCTCTGAAAATAATTATTGGTCATATTCTACATTACGGAAATTGTGTAAATTGTTCCTTTAAAATTAAAAATTGAAAATTAAAATTTGGACGTTTTTCCCTCAATTACTTTACAGGTTTAAACAATTCCAGCATGAATTATGTCTCCCTTTTCAAAGGGGAGACATATTGTTTTTGTTGACTTTCTTTTTAGGGTCTTCCGTTTCCAACGGAAGACCCTATTGTTTTTCTTCGGATTCTTTTTAGGGTCTTCCGTTTCCAACGGAAGACCCTCTTGTTATTCTACGGTTTCTTTTTCTTTATTAGGGTCTTCCGTCTTCAGCGGAAGACCCTTCTATTATTCTATTGTTTCTTTTTCACTTTTCTTATTCTTATTCTTATTATTATTATTCTTTTTTTTTCTTACCGATTTTGTGCAGACGATTTCTCAGAGATGGCTCAACCGATTTCATTCAAATTTTCAAAATTAACGCAACTTTATCTGAAGTCTATTGTTTTTTTATCCATTTTTGAAAATACACTTCCGGTCGAAAGTTATCGTCCGTTAACGATTTTAAAAAGTCAATTTTGTCTGTCGGGTTTCTCAAAAACGAGCAAAGATATAGAGCTGAAATTTTCAGAGATGACAGATCTACCGTTTTTCTAATGAACCTCGGTCAAGAGAATGTCTGCCGTCACTTCCGTTTGTCACCGGAAGGAAATTTGAAAAATTAAATTTTTCGACTTTTTTATTTTTTAATATTTTTCTTTTAAATTTTTACACCTTATAGTGACCCTTTTACTGATTAAGAATATGTAATTAGTTTTAAAATCGATCAAGGCATTCACGAGAAATTAAGCGTCAAAGTTCTGAAGCGGAGTCCGAGTAGCTCAGTCGATAGAGTCGTGGACATGGCCAAGGCGACCCGGGTTCAAGCCTCGAGTGCCGCAAATTTTTTTTTTTTTTCGCTTAGATCTACGATTTTATCTTTGAATTGATAAGTTTGATCTTATCTTTTCAAAAATCGGACGGAAGACCCACTCGTTGCTCGCAACGAGATCGAATCTAGTTATTATTATTATTCTTTTTTTTTCTTACCGATTTTGTGCAGACGATTTCTCGGAGATGGCTGGGTCGATTTCGCTCAAATTTTCAATATAAACGTGTTTTTATCTAAACCTGATATATAATTTTTATTTTTTGAAAAAAAACTTCCGGTCAGAAGTTATCGTCCGTTTACGATTTTAAAAAGTCGATTTTGTCTGTCGGGTTTCTCAAAAACGAATAAAGATAAAAGGCTGAAATTTTCAGAAATGATAGATCTACCGTTTTTCTAATGTACCTCGGTATAGAGAATGTCTGCCGTTACTTCCGGTCGTCACCGGAAGGAAATTTGAAAAATTGAATTTTTCGACTTTTTTATTTTTCAATATTTTTCTTTGAAATTTTTACACCTAATAGTGACCCTTTTACTGATTAAGAATATGTAATTAGTTTTAAAATCGATCAAGGCATTCTCGAGAAATTAAGCGTCAAAGTTCTGAAGCGGAGTCCGAGTAGCTCAGTCGTTATAGTCGTGGACATGGCCCAGGCGACCCGGGTTCAAGCCTCGAGTGCCGCAAATTTTTTTTCTCTTTTTTTCGCTTAGATCTACGATTTTATCTTTGAATTCATAAGTTTAATCTTATCTTTTCAAAAATTGGACGGAAGACCCACTCGTTGCTCGCAACGAGATCGAATCTAGTTCTTATTAGGGTCTTCCGTCTTCAGCGGAAGACCCTTCTATTATTCTATTGTTTCTTTTTCACTTTTCTTATTGTTATTATTATTAGGGTCTTCCGTCTTCAGCGGAAGACCCTTCTATTATTCTTCGGTTTCTTTTTCACTTTTCTTATTATTATTATTATTATTATTATTCTTTTTTTGTCTTACAAATTTTGTGCAGGCGATTTCTCAGAGATGGGACGATCGATTTCTCTCAAATTTTCAGGACTAAAGCCTCGTTATCTGAAATTTATACCGCTGAAACAGATTTTGAAAATTCACTTCCGGTCGGATGTTATCGTCCGTTTACGATTTTAAAAAGTCAATTTTGTCTCTCAGGTTTTTCAAAAACGAGCAAAGATAGAGAGCTGAGAATTTCAGAGATGATAGATCTGTCAATTTCCTGGTGCACCTCGGTATAGAGAATGTCCGCCGTCACTTCCAGTCGTCACCGGAAGAAATTTTGAAAAATTGAATTTTTCGACTTTTTTATTTTTTAATATTTTTCTTTGAAAATTTTACAACTGATAGTGACCCTTCCACTGATTCAGAATATGTATTTTGTTTAAAAATCGATCAAGGCATTCTCGAGAAATTAAGCGTCAAAGTCCTGAAGCGAGAGTCCGAGTAGCTCAGTCGTTATAGTCGTGGACATGGCCCAGGCGACCCGGGTTCAAGCCTCGAGTGCCTCAAATTTTTTTTCTCTTTTTTTCGCTTAGATCTACGATTTTATCTTTGAATTGATAAGTTTAATCTTATTTATTCAAAAATCGGACGGAAGACCCACTCGTTGCTCGCAACGAGATCGAATCTAGTTATTATTATTATTATTCTTTTTTTTTCTTACCGATTTTGTGCAGACGATTTCTCGGAGATGGCTGGGTCGTTTTCGCTCAAATTTTCAATATAAACGTATTTTTATCTAAACCTGATATATAATTTTTATTTTTTGAAAATACACTTCCGGTCGGAAGTTATCGTCCGTTTACGATTTTAAAAAGTCAATTTTGTCTGTCGGGTTTCTCAAAAACGAGCAAAGATATAGAGCTGAAATTTTCAGAGATGATAGATCTACCGTTTTTCTAATGTACCTCGGTCAAGAGAATGTCCGCCGTCACTTCCGGTCGTCACCGGAAGGAAATTTGAAAAATTGAATTTTTCGACTTTTTTATTTTTTAATATTTTTCTTTGAAATTTTTACACCTTATAGTGACCCTTTCACTGATTAAGAATATGTAATTAGTTTTAAAATCGATCAAGGCATTCTCGAGAAATTAAGCGTCAAAGTTCTGAAGCGGAGTCTGAGTAGCTCAGTCGTTATAGTCGTGGACATGGCCCAGGCGACCCGGGTTCAAGCCTCGAGTGCCGCAAAATTTTTTTCTCTTTTTTTCGCTTAGATCTACGATTTTATCTTTGAATTGATAAGTTTAATCTTATTTATTCAAAAATCGGACGGAAGACCCACTCGTTGCTCGCAACGAGATCGAATCTAGTTATTCTTTTTTTTCTTTTTCTGACTTTTTTGGAGCGCTATTTCTCAAAAACTATCCAACCGATTCGCACAAAATTTTCAGGATGGATAAAGCATGATCGGCGCTACATATTATAAAATTTTTAATTGATGACGTCACTTCCGGTTTCAGATATTGACGATTTTGTAAATTTTTAAGGGTCATTTTGTCCACGCATCTACTCCGAAACTAATCAAGATAGAAGTTTGAAATTTTCAGGGATTGTAGATGAATGTATGTAGATGTATCCCCATGCTTCCAATGATGAAAATTGCTAAAGGCCTCAAAGCTTGCCTGAACCTGAAAATTGGCACTAAATTTTTTCACGAAATTTTTACTCATTTTCTATGATATCTTTTGATGTATAAATATTTTATTAAAACCTGTAAGACAAAAGTTGTTTCAAATTACACAGGCTTTCGTTTAATATCAAGAAAAAGGGGCTGGCCCCTCAAATTAGGGGCCAGGAGGGCTGTAAAGTCTTTTTACAATAACTCTTTACTGAATAATAATTTGCTATTAATTATAGATGCAAAAATGTTCATTGTTGGGCTGTTTATCTATACAGTACCATACTTAAGTCATATGTATTGTAATTAGGGGTTTCAAGGGGCCAAAATTTCAAAATTTCGATCATTAGTATACGAAAAAGGAGAACTATTTTTAAAAGCATTGTAGAACAAAAGTTGCTTAAAATAATGTTCTGTACAATATGCCACCTTAAATTTTTTTGTTTATGACCCCTTTTTTGAGATAAAGGGCCGGCCCCTAAAACACATTTGTAAAGATATCATAAGAACGGTAAACATTTCGTGAACACTTGTTGAACAAAATATGTTTATATTTTCAAGACCTTTCATTTGATGTCAAGAAAAAGGGGCTGGCCCCTCAAATTAGGGGTCAAGAGGGGTCTAATGTCTTCTTACAATAACTCTTTACTGAACAATATTTTGTTATTAATTATAGAAGCAAAAATGTTCATTGTACAGCTGTTCATCTATACAGTACCATACCTAAGTCATATATTATGTAATTAGGGGTTTCAAGGGGCCAGAACTCAAAACTCTGATCATTAATATCTGAAAAAGAAGAAATATTTTAAAAGCAATGTTGAACAAAAGTTCTTCAAAATAATGTGTTTAACAATATGATATCAAAAATTTTGTTGTTAGTGGCCCCGGTAAGGGGTTAAAGGGTCGGCCCCTAAAACGCATTTGTACAGATATCTCATTCTTTTTTTTCTTTTTCTGATTTTTTTTGGAGCGCTATTTCTCAAAAACTATTCTACCGATTCGCACAACATTTTCAGGATGGATAAAGCATGATCGGCGCTACATATTATAAAAATTTTAAATGATGACGTCACTTCCAGTTTCAGATATTGTCGATTTTGTAAATTTTTAAGGGTCATTTTGTCCACGCATCTCCTCCGAAACTAATCAAGATAGAAGTTTGAAATTTTCAGGGATTGTAGATGAATGTATGTAGATGTACCCCCATGCTTCCAATGATGAAAATTGCTAAAGGCCTCAAAGCTCGCCTGAACCTGAAAATTGGCACCAAATTTTTTCTCGAAATTTTTGCACATTTTCTGTGATATCTTTTGATGTATAAATATTTTGTTAAAACATGTAATTCAAAAGTTGTTTCAAATTACACGGGCTTTTGTTTAATATCAAGAAATAGGGGCTGGCCCCTCAAATTAGGGGCCAAGAGAGCTGTAAAGTCTTCTTACAATAACTCTTTACTGAATAGCAATTTGTTATTAATTATAGTAGCAAAAATGTTCATTGTTGGGCTGTTTATCTATACAGTACCATACTTAAGTCATATGTAACGTAATAAGGGGTTTCAAGGGGAAAGATTTTCAAAATTTCGATCATTAATATATGAAAAAGGAGAACTATTTTTAAAAGCATTGTAGAACAAAAGTTGCTTAAAATAATGTTCTGTACAATATGCCACCTTAAATTTTTTTTTCATGACCCCATTTAGGAGATAAAGGGCCGCCCCTAAAACACATTAGTAAAGATATCATAAGAACGGTAAACATTTCGTGAACACTTGTTGAACAAAATATGTTTATATTTTCAAGACCTTTCATTTGATGTCAAGAAAAAGGGGCTGGCCCCTCAAATTAGGGGCCAAGAGGGCTCTAAAATCTTCTTACAATAACTCTTTATTGAACAAAAATTTGTAATTAATTATAGAAGCAAAAATGTTCACTGTACAGCTGTTTATCTTTACAGTACCATAGCTAAGTCATATATTACGTAATTAGGGGTTTCAAGGGGCCAGACGTTCAAAACTTTGATCATTAATATCTGAAAAAGGAGAAATATTATGAAAAGCAATGTAGAACACAAAATGTTAAGAATAATGTTCTTAACAATATGACAATTAAAATTTTTTTGTTGGTGGCCCCGATAAGGATTTTAAAGGGTCGGCCCCTAAAACACAGCTGTTCAGATATCTCGAAAACGTTTAACAATTCGTGAATACATGTGAACAAAATATGTTTACATTTGCGAGACCTTTTATTTGATATAAAGAAAAAAGGGCTGGCCCCTCAAATTAGGGGCTAAAAGGGCTAGTAAGTCTTTATATGATAACTTTTTAATAAGCGATAATTTGATATTTTTCTTATAGCAAAAACAACGAACTTTTTAAGCTTAATCTAACGCTGAAATTCGTTTTAAAATCGGACCATGCTTTACAGAGAAATTTGGGTTTAAAATTTGATTTTCCCGGAAATTTTGATTCCGCGTTCTTGGTTTAAAAATAATTTGTACCAAAAATAATCGTGTCAAGTCGTACATGAACACATTCGGGTTTATTTTGTTAAGACATTCTTGAAATTGGAAAGGTTTTTGTTTAGTCGTACTTAAAATCATTCGGGTTTTGTTAAGTCGTACCAAGAATTATTCGATTTTTTTCTTATTGTTTTAGTTACTCTTGTTTTTGGCTTAAGAACTCTGCTTCTTACAAGTACTTCTAGCTTTTCTCTCGACATTAACGGAAGACCCACTCGTTGCTTTGCAACGAGCTTTGCTCTAGTTCATTATTATTATTCTGCCTCTGACTTTTTTTGTGGCTTATATCTCAAAAACTATTCAACTGATTTCCACGAAATTTTCAGAACTTATTTGGTAACGTAAATACTCGAGGTTATTAAAATTTAAACTTATAACGTCACTTCCAGTTTCAGAAATTGACGATTTTGTAAATTTTTAAGGGTCATTTTGTCCACGCATCTCCTCCGAAACTAATCAAGATAGAAGCTTGAAATTTTCAGGGATTGTAGATAAATGTATGTAGATGTACCCCATTGCCAATGAAATTGTGCAAGGCTTCGAAGCTCGCCTGAACCTGAAAATACAGTACAGCTCACGAGTATCCCGACAAAAACACCGACCACCGTGTTTGAAAGTCCACGCTGAGCGTGGAAGTGTCGGTACCTTTGATCTATTGTTCTCTGTTACGGCCACGAAACGAGAAAAAACACGGTGCAACACGGTGCAACGCGATGCAACACGGACAATAACACTGTGTAACACGCGGTATTTACCTGCGAAAAAAAGAGGATTTAGGAATAAAACTTATAAAGAATAAAATATTTATTGATGTACATAAGAGAATTAAAGAAAAAGACAAAGAAATAGAATTAATAAATAAATAAAATTTTAAGGTACGCAATTTTCAGACGTATGCGATTGTTACGGTTGATTTTTGTTGATAGTAAGAACAAAAAAATCGATATCGCCCACATAAAGGTTTGATCAAATAAAACACTAACATTTTATTTTCCTTTTAAAAATTCAAATACACTGTTCCATAAGTTTTTGTTTTTGTTTCAGTCCGTTTTTAAACGTAGTAGTAATCGTAGTTGCTGTAGATTGGCAGTTTCAATAGTGCATAGAATCATTTGTGATCTTCTTATACTCTATTCAACGATAACAAATCTAACGGGTTGTTGAAAACAACTGTACTTTCTCTAAATAATATAATTATTCAGCTTTATATTCATATTTTCAAATTTTCTTTCTTTTCTACATATGTGTGATGTACTTGTCCATGTAGTACCGCACGGTACATATTAATAGCGCTTAGAATCCGTGGATCGGTACTTGATAATTTTTAATTTCATCTTTATAAGCAACTTGAGTTTAGAAATTATTTTGTGTTCCAAGAAACTACTCAGTATTGCAATAATTACTGTTTGATTGTTTAATGATCGTCATATGAGAGAGAGAGAGAGAGAGAGAGAGAGAGAGAGAGAGAGAGAGAGAGAGAGAGAGAGAGAATACTGGTATGAGTTTAATTTTAAGTACATTTCATTTGTAATTCAGTGTAAAAAGTTAGATTTATAGTTTCCCTTATATTGAACCCTTTTCCCTAAAATTGCGATAGAATCTATGCAGTCAGAGTCCACGTGCTATCCCTGTCAATCAAATCAGCCCGCGAGATAGATCACGTGCTCCTTCCATGCAATAAATGTCGTTCTTTTGTTTGTTTAAGTCCGCAAAATAGAAAAATGTTTAACAATGAAGTATTTAGTGTTTGAAATGTTTAGCTTTTTCATTCTTATACTGCATTTATGAGGGTTGGAATATTGCGCTGTAAAAAATCTCTCTCTCTCTCTCTCTCTCTCTCTCTCTCTCTCTCTCTCTCTCTCTCTCTCTCTCTCTCTGTGTACTTTTGTCTTTTGTGCAATCATTTTAGAATTATAAGAGTTCTATTTGTATGAATTTAATTCATTTATTTTAGATCCATGGGTTTAATAACGATTTCATCACAATGACTAGAAGTTTGCAAAGTATAGGATGTAATAAGATTTTTCGTTAAAATTTCGACGCCATTTCACATCACACATATTAGATTGGTTATAAAGTAAATAAAGTTGTGTTTGTTATAAATGCTTGAAAAAGTTACCGATATTATCTCATTCATCTTTTTAATCAATCAGGTTTTTCGTACATACATGTTTGTATACGCGGTAAATAATTTCTTATCGCAAGTTAATACTTTGTGAAATTCCCGCATTTATGGAGTTGCTGAATTCGGAATTGTTCTCCGGATCCACGCGCCGATAGTCTTACGTGAAGTAGTTTGTGTACACATCTACAGACACATTTTTTGTTTGTTAGAGATAAGGAAAAACCATGGAACTAACAAAGTAGAAGTAAAATATATTCAGACCATACACACGACGGGTTGTGATGAGTTACCAAACAGGTGTCCGTGGAAAGGTGTGAATAACGGCATCTCGAGTACACCTGTTCAGACGTCCAAATATACACACAGTTAGTTGTAAATTACAATGACACCTAACAAGACAGACAATAACACCTGTTGTGTATAGAACCCAAGATGAAAGACAATGTTGTGTATCTGATCAGCTTCCGTACAGGTGTATCGCACGAGTGATTTTTTCCATGTGAAATCACGGCGCCATTACCAGCTGTACGGAAATAAAGTTGAAAGTTATTTTATGAAATGCGGGTATATTTTTAGTACATGTACAGTGCTTGATTATAATTTAACAAGAGTATGTACATGTATTTATCTATAATCTAAAATATAAAAGAGATTTTTTGTTTATTTATTGCTACATAAATAGCTGAAGTCCAAATTATTCGAGTCACCGGTAATATGGGGTTGTTATTTAATACAGCACATCAACATGTTTTAAAAAAAACATGATCTGAAATGTTTTCATTTCTCATTTTTAATTGGTTTAAAGTAAGGCTGTAAATTAATTAATAAATCAGAAAGTGTTTTCAGATATAACAGAAAATTAGACGTTTAAGCTCCCGATATTTTAATCGGATCGTCAGTTACAACATCAAGCGTGTTTAGAAAAAAAAACCACGATGAATTAAATTGATTTGAATTTTGATTATACATCAATTGATTATTAAATATATTTGGTGAATTTATTTCAATTTATTTAAGAACAAATGAATTAAAAGGTACCCATTTACGTCGAGTTTTCAGATCACAAAAAATAACTTCACGTTGACAGCCCCGACAATTTTCTGGGTCCGTGCAACTTAAGTCGACATTCATTTTTTTTTTTAAATATGAAAAGGATATATATGTTTCAACCCTTGTTTAGCCATAATTTATTTATTTCTAAACATACGCTATTTCTATCAACGTCTCAGGTAACAATATCCACGGAGTAACCCAGTGGCCACGGAGTTACACGGGCGGCCACCGTGCGACACGGTGCTTTTTCTTGAATTTTCCAATGCACATACACGGTGTCACACCGTGTACACGGTGCGACACAGATCTTTTTCCACCGTGTTTTTTACACGGTGGGTGTCGGGATACTCGTGAGCTGTACTGTAAGCACCAAATATTTCCACGATATTTTTGAACATTTTCTGAAATATCTTTTGATGTATACATATTTTGTGGAATAATGTAATGCAAAAGATGTTTATTTTTGCAAGACCTTTAATTTGATATAAAGGAAAAGGGGCTGGCCCCTCAAATTTGGGGCCTAGAGGGCTCTAAAGTCTTCTTACAATAACCTTTTACTGAACAATAATTTGTTATCAATCATAGAAGCAAAAATGTTTATTGTACAACTGTTTATCTAAACAGTACCATAGCTTAGTCATATATTACGTAATTAGGGGTTTCAAGGGGCCAGAAGTTCAAAACTTTGATCATTTATATCAGAAAAAGGAGAAACATTTTGAAAAGCAATGTAGAACAAAAGTTGCTCAAAATGATGTTCTGTACAATATGCCACCTTAAATTTTTTGATGATGGCCCCACTAAGGATTTTAAGGATCGGCCCCTAAAACACATTTATACAGATATCTCGAGAACGGTTAACACTTTTCGAACACTTGGTGAACTAAATATGTTTAGATTTGCAAGACCTTTAATTTGATATCAAGAAAAAGTGGCTGGCCCTCAAATTAGGGGCCAAGAGGGCTCTTAAATCCTCTTACAATAACTCTTTACTGATCAAAAATTTGTTATTAATTATAGAAGCAAAAATGTTCACTGTACAGCTGTTTATCTCTACAGTACCATAGCTAAGTCATATATTACGTAATTAGGGGTTTCAATGGGCCAGAAGTTCAAAACTTTGATCATTAATATCTGAAAAAGGAGAAATATTTTGAAAAGCAATGTAGAACACAAAATGTTAAGAATAATGTTCTTAACAATATGGCAATTAAAATTTTTTTGTTGGTGGCCCTGATAAGGAGTTAAAGGGTCGGCCCCTAAAACAGAGCTGTTCAGATATCTCGAAAACGTTTAACAATTCGTGAATACATGTGAACAAAATATGTTTACATTTGCAAGACCTTTTATTTGTTATAAAGAAAAAAGGGCTGGCCCCTCAAATTAGGGGCTAAAAGGGCTAGTAAGTATTTTTATGATAACTTTTTAATAAGCGATAATTTGATATTTTTCATATAGCAAAAACAACGAACTTTTTAAGCTTAATCTAACGCTGAAATTCGTTTTAAAATCGGACCATGCTTTACAGAGAAATTTGGGTTTAAAATTTCATTTTCCCGGAAATTTTGATTCCGCGTTCTTGGTTTAAAAATAATTCGTACCAAAAATAATAGTGTCAAGTTGTACATGAACACATTCGGGTTTAATTTGTTAAGACATTCTTGAAATCAGAAAGGTTTTTGTTTAGTCGTACTTAAAATCATTCGGATTTTGTTAAGTCGTACCAAGAATTATTTGATTTTTTTTCTTATTGTTTTATATTTCAAGGTCATCTTAGAAAAAACTTCATTGTTCAACACCTGAATATACTCTGACAGAAGGACTTCAAACTTTAAACAAAGAATAATAATAATACACTTAGGTGTACTTTTGATTTATTTATGACCTTGACCTTGTTTTACTCGAGGTCAAATTAAGGAAAAAACATGATTCTGAGAAAACATGATATACTGTTGTTTCATAAATATTCGTTAAATACCAATTTTCGTGGATTTCGTTGTTTAGTTGATCCATAATTTAAATGTTCATTGAAGTGCAATTTTTATTTACCTTTTGTATTGATAAGGTCATTGGCCACGAATTTACGTATCCTTGAAATTGTGATTTTGACTTTATCCACGAAAATTGATGCCCTTGAATTAATTAATGAAACCACAGTAAAATAGTCCTTTCTTCGTTTTTTGGATGGGTATTATACATAGGAATAGCAGTTTTTTCAGCATTTTACACCCAAATTTTAGGGTGTGTATTATACACAGGTGTATGCACTACATGAGACTTTACGATATACACCATTTCAACTCGTCGGATAAAGGAAATATAAAATCACTCAATATAGATATCCTCTATATATGAAGTTAGGAAAACAGGTTAAAAGGTTAAAATCCCTTGGTCAATAGATTTATTGTGTACAGTACTTTTTTCACAAGATGTTTTGATAGATTTAAACCTTTTCTAATTTTGGTTGTTAATATTCAGAGACACAGATGTAGCAAAGACCATGGAGGAGAATGATTGCACTGGAAGTGAAGTTGAACTTCAACATCTGCAGAATGAAATTCAAAAGTTGCAAAATCTACAGGAAATTCAGAAGCTTACTACTGGAATAAATATAGAGAATCTAAGTGCAATAGATATGGAAAATTTGCATCAAAATTTGTTTCAACTAAGGGCAGCCAATGAGGCAGGTCTCATCGGAAATTCCTATAGCCTTGTTGAAGATTACGAACACAAAAAACTAATGGCAACAAAAGGTAAAAAAAAAATGACTTACACTAAAGATCAATGAAAAATGCTTTTATACTTTTAAAAAAATTGTATTGCATGAAAATATCTAAAACTATAAAAAAAAAATTCTTGTTTATATTCACCTTCAGGCTTATCCCATTTTTCCAAAGAAAAAAAATTTCATGACACTTTTGCTTACAATAATTATGAAATTAAACACTTATAAAGTATTAGTTTATCTCATCTAGTATAATTTCTTTTAATAATTACTTGAATTGATTGATAGGACGAAAGTCTCTATATTTTGTCAGAGGCCCCCTTTTATATTAGGAATTGTTAAAAAAAATACAGTGATTTTATAGTTTTCAAACTAGTGCATAAAATTGACCTTTCTGAGTAGTGTCAGTAATGCAGTTTATTTTAAGTGCACCTGAGTAAAAAGCTCAAATGACACTTTTTGTACCTCTGTCCATTCATCCATCTAGCCATCCATTTGTTTGTCCATTTGTAAATTTTTGGCAAATTTCAACCAACCATAGCACAAAGCTTCCTTTAACTGCAATAATGTAGCCCTCTCCCGATTTTTTTTTCAAATTGTAATATGTGATTATTAATATCATTTTCTACTTTATACTGAGTATGTAAAAATTATTAAATTCCATTGTTTGGTTTTTTAAGCTCACCTGAGCTGAAAGCTCAAGTGAGCTATTCTGATCACATTTTGTTTGTCGTCCCTCTGTCTGTACGTCTGTCCGTCTGTCTGTAAACTTTTCACATTTTCAACATCTTCTAAAGAACCACTGGGCCAATTTCAACCAAACTTGGCACAAAGCATCCTTAGCCTAAGGGGATTTAAAGTTGTGAAAATTAAGGACCATGCCCTTTTGCAAAGGGAGATAATTAGGAATTTATGAAAATTTTCGAGACATTTTCAAAAAATCTTCTCATGAACCATAAGACCAGGAAAGCTAAAACTTGTATGAAAGCATCCTCAGGTAGTGTAGATTCAAAGTTGTGAAAATCATGACCCCCGGGGGTAGGGTGGGGCCACAAAAGGGGTCGAAGTTTAACATAGGAATATATAGAGTAAATCTTTAAAAATCTTCTTCTCAGAAACTAATTGGTCAGGAAAGCTGACACTTGTGTGGAAGCATCCTCAGGTAATGTAGATTCAAAGTTGTGAAAATTATGACTCCCGCAGGTAGGGTGGGCTACAATGGGGGGTCGAAGTTTTACATAGGATTATACAGAGAAAATCTTTAAAAATCTTCTTCTCAGAAACTAATAAGCCAGCAAAGCTGAAACTTGTGTGAAAGCATCCTCAGGTAGTGTAGATTCAAAGTTGTGAAAATCATGATCCCCCCGGGTAGGGTGGGCCACAATGGGGGGTGGAAGTTTTACATAGGAATATATAGAGTAAATCTTTAAAAATCTTCTTATCAGAAACTAATCAGCCAGCAAAGCTGACACTTGTATGAAAGCATCCTCAGGTAGTGTAGATTCAAAGTTGTGAAAATCATGACTCCCGGGGGTAGGATGGGGCCACGATGGGGGATCAAGGTTTTACATAGGAATATATAGAGTAAATCTTTAAAAATCTTCTTCTCAGAAACTAATCAGCCAGCAAAGCTGAAACTTGTGTGAAAGCATCCTCAGGTAGTGTAGATTCAAAGTTGTGAAAATCATGACCCTTGGGGGTAGGGTTGCGCTACAATAGAGGGTCGAAGTTTAACATAGGAATATATAGAGTAAATCTTTAAAAATCTTCTTCTCAGAAACTAATCAGCCAGCAAAGCTGAAACTTGTGTGAAAACATCCTCAGTTAGTGTAGATTCTAAGTTGTGAAAATCATGACCCCTGGGGGTAGAGTTGCGCTACAATGGAGGGTTGAAGTTTAACATAGGAATATATAGAGTAAATCTTTAAAAATCTTCTTCTCAGAAACTAATCAGCCAGCAAAGCTGAAACTTGTGTGGAAACATCCTCAGGTAGTGTAGATTCTAAGTTGTGAAAATCATGATCCCCCCGGGTAGGGTGGGCCACAATGGGGGGTGGAAGTTTTACATAGGAATATAAAGAGTAAATCTTTAAAAATCTTCTTATCAGAAACTAATCAGCCAGCAAAGCTGACACTTGTGTGAAAGCATCCTCAGGTAGTGTAGATTCAAAGTTGTGAAAATCATGACTCCCCGGGGTAGGATGGGGCCACAATGGGGGATCAAGGTTTTACATAGGAATATATAGAGTAAATCTTTAAAAATCTTCTTCTCAGAAACTAATCAGCCAGCAAAGCTGAAACTTGTGTGGAAACATCCTCAGGTAGTGTAGATTCTAAGTTGTGAAAATCATGACCCCTGGGGGTAGGGTTGCGCTACAATGGAGGGTCGAAGTTTAACATAGGAATATATAGAGTAAATCTTTAAAAATCTTCTTCTCAGAAACTAATCAGCCAGCAAAGCTGAAACTTGTGTGGAAACATCCTCAGGTAGTGTAAATTCTAAGTTGTGAAAATCATGACCCCTGGGGGTAGGGTTGCGCTACAATAGAGGGTCGAAGTTTAACATAGGAATATATAGAGTAAGTCTTTAAAAATCTTCTTCTCAGAAACTAATCAGCCAGCAAAGCTGAAACTTGTGTGAAAACATCCTCAGGTAGTGTACATTCAAAGTTGTGAAAATCATGATCCCCCCAGGTAGGGTGGGCCACAATGGGGGGTGGAAGTTTTACATAGGAATATAAAGAGTAAATCTTTAAAAATCTTCTTATCAGAAACTAATCAGCCAGCAAAGCTGACACTTGTATGAAAGCATCCTCAGGTAGTGTAGATTCAAAGTTGTGAAAATCATGACTCCCGGGGGTAGGATGGGGCCACAATGGGGGATCAAGGTTTTACATAGGAATATATAGAGTATATCTTTAAAAATCTTCTCAGAAACTAATCAGCCAGCAAAGCTGACACTTGTGTGGAAGCGTTCTCAGGTAGTGTAAATTCAAAGTTGTGAAAATCATAACCTCTGGGAGTAGGTTGGGGCCACAATGGGGGGTCGAAGTTAAACATAGGAATATATAGAGTAAATCTTTAAAAATCTTCTTCTGAGAAACTAATCAGCCAGCAAAGCTAAAACTTGTGTTGAAGCATCCTCTGGAAGTGTAGATACAAAGTTGTGAAAATCATGACCCCCGGGGGTAGGGTGGGGCTACAATGGGGGGTTGAAATTTTTCATTTGAATATACAGAGAAAATCTTTAAAAATCTTCTTCTCAGAAACTAATCAGCCAGCAAACCTGAAACTTGTTTGGAAGCATCCCCAGGTAGAGTAGATACAAAGTTGTGAAAATCATGACCCCCAGGGGTAGGTTTGGGCCACAATGGGGGATCAAAGTTTAACATAGGAATATATAGAGTAAATCTTTAAAAATCTTCTTCTCAGAAACTAATTGGTCAGGACAGCTAAAACTTGTGTGAAAGCATCCTCAGGTAGTATAGATTCAAAGCTGTGAAAATCATGATCCCCGCGGGTAGGGTGGGCCATAATGGGGGGTCGAAGTTTTACATTGGAATATATAGAGTAAATATTTAAAAATCTTCTTATCAGAAACTAATCAGCCAGCAAAGCTGACACTTGTGTTGAAGCATCCACAGGTAGTGTAGATTCAAAGTTGTGAAAATCATGACTCCCGGGAGTAGGATGGGGCCACAATGGGGGATCGAAGTTTTAAATAGGAATATATCTAGCAAATCTTTAAAAATCTTCTTCTCAGAAACTAATCAGCTAGGAAAGCTGAAACTTGTGTGGAAGCTTCCTCAGGTAGTGTAGATTCAAAGTTTGAAAATCATGATCCCCTGGGGGGAGGGTGGGGCCACAATGGGGGGTCGAAGTTTTACATATGAATATATAGAGTAAATCTTTAAAAATCTTCTTCTTAGAAACTAATCGGTCAGGAAAGCTGAAACTTGTGTGAATGCATTATCAGGTAGTGTAGATTCATAGGTGTGAAAATCATGGCCCCAGGTTTTAGGGTAGGGCCACAATGGGGGATAGAAGTTTTACATAGGAATATATAGAGCAAATCTTTAAAAATCTTCTTCTCAGAAACTAATCAGCCAGGAAAGCTGACACTTGTGTGAAGGCATCCTCAGGTAGTGTAGATTCAAAGTTGTGAAAATCATGACCCCCGGGTGTAGGGTGGGGCCACAATGGGGGATCGAAGTTTTACATAGGAATATATAGACTAAATCTTTAAAAATCTTCTTCTCAGAAACTAATCAGCTAGGAAAGCTGAAACTTCTGTGGAAGCATCCTCAGGTAGTGTAGATTCAAAATTGTGAAAATCATGATCCCCGGGGTAGGATTGGGCCACAATGGGGGTGGAAGTTTAACATAGGAATATATAGAGTAAATCTTTAAAAATCTTCTTCTTAGAAACTAATCAGTCAGAAAAGCTGAAACTTGCGTGAAAGCATTATCAGGTAGTGTAGATTCAAAGGTGTGAAAATCATGGCCCCAGGGTGTAGGGTGAAGCCACAATGGGGGATCAAAGTTTTACATAGGAATATGTAGAGTAAATCTTTAAAAATCTTCTTCTCAGAAACTAATCAGTCAGGAAAGCTGAAACTTGTGTGGAAGCATCCTCAGGTAGTGTAGATACAAAGTATGTATTATGTATTATTGTACATTGTCCAGATAGTTTGTATTATGACTCCATTAAGCTGATTTTATCATACCTTGTTTATGTCACCTCTTATATTGCACTCCTACATAGCTTTATTTTATCATAAAAGCACATGGCAACGATCACTTAATACCGTACAACAGAAATATCATTTTTTTTTAAAAATCCACAAAAAAAATCTGAATATTTTTATCAGTATTTTGTTTTTTTTTGTACAATTTTATGATATCCAAAAAATTTCTTAAAAAATATAAGTTCATGTTCACTGTTTTTTACTAGAGTATGCAAAAACATGATAAATTTAAACTAAAGTCTGCCTCCTTAATTGTAAACACTTTGTATATATTCTTTGAATATATAGCAATAAACATCTTCCATTAAAATCTCACTTTTTTTTCTGACAGATGTAAACTAAAGAAACTATGATAAAAATCTGGTGTTCAGCAATCTCAGGATTTGATGCAAAACAGTTGAATCGCGGAATTAAGTACTCGCAAAAATAAGAAATCTACAGTATATAGTGAAAATGTATTAAATCTTAGAAAATCTACTCTCGTTCCATATTTATTTGAGATAAATTGAATGCATGGTTAATATGATGTTCATGAGACCCTCTACCTAAATAAGGAAATTTATGGCCATTATGTCAAGGCCATAAGGCAGGGCTATGTTGCAACCACTATTGAAATAAAACCACTATTGAAATAAATTATTTCAATAGTGGTTGGGAATGCATTTCATTAGAAAAATCACTTTGCAACCACTATTGAAATAAAACCACTATTGAAATAAATTATTTCAATAGTGGTTGGGGAATATATCATTTGAAGAATCACTTTGCAACCACTATTGAAATACAATTACTATCGAAGTAATTATATCAATAGTAGTTGGGGATGCATTTCATTTTAAGAGTCACTTTACAGACACTTTTAAAGACTAATGTTTAATTATTTATTTTTTTTTTGTATACGAGAATGAACTTTTTAGAAATATTACTTTGTTATTACTATTGTAACGCAAGAAACACTTTATCTAACAAACAATATCAGATACAAAATGTAGGTATTATACTTGCATATTTTACGGTATTAATAATCAAGACTAAAAGGAAATATGGTATAATGTTACAATTTTCACGGGTGTGCAAAAATATATAACCAATTCACGCAAATTAAAATGCAAACAATTTTTTTTTCGAACAAAAGATTGATTTCAAATTCACAATAAAGGTATTGAAGACTTATATTTTACAGTAATTATAACTGAGACTATCAATTTAATGTACCTCTTTTCGGATTTTTACTGTTGTGCAGAAATAAAAAAAATCTCGTAGAATGATGTATAGAATTGTTTTCATATTCTTTTCTTTACCTTTTTCTTTCTATTGATATATAATGTGAAAATCGTAAATTATTTGTACAAGAATTAACACATTGGAAATTACCGGAACTTCAACTCAAACCCCCTGTATATTAAAATAAATCAATTAAAGATAAATGTAATTATAAACATCAATATTAAGATAAATTATTTCAATAGTGGTTAGTGATGAATTTTATTACGACCACTATTGAAATAAATTATTTCAATAGTGGTTGGTGATGAAGATTATTACGACCACTATTGAAATAAATTATTTCAATAGTGGTTAGTGATGAATTTTATTACGACCACTATTGAAATAAATTATTTCAATAGTGGTTGGTGATGAAGTTTATTACGACCACTATTGAAATAAATTATTTCAATAGTGGTTGATGATGAATTTTATTACGACCACTATTGAAATAAATTTCTTTTATAGTGGTTGGTAATGAGTTTTATTACGACCAATGTTGAAATAAATTACTTCAATAGTGGTGGGTTATGAAGCTTATCATGAGAAATAATTTGTAACCACTTTTGAAATACAAACACCATTTAAAATATTATATAACATATATCATTATAATAATCTTTATTGAAATACATTATAATAATCGTAATTGTATAGATGTATTTCAGTACAAGAATAACTGTGCAGCATTGGCAATAAATTTCATTTTACACATCACATTTATGATATTGTTTTTGTATAGGTCGTGGATGTACTTCATTTCAAGTATCAATTTGCAAATAGTAATTCGATATTTTTTTTATAAATTATATATAATTGTTATTTCATTATATATATATATATATATATATATATATATATATATATATATATATATATATATATATATATGTGTGTGTGTGTGTGTGTGTGTGTGTGTGTGTGAGAGAGAAAGATAAGTAATTTAAATAGCGGTTGAGGATGTATTTTATTATTAGGATCACTTGACTGACTATCTAAATAAAACCACTATTGAAATAAATTACTTCAATAGTGGTTGGGTATGCATTTCTTTATAACCACTATTGAAATAAATTATTTCAATAGTGGTAAAAGACGCGTTTCATTACAACCACTATTGAAATAAGTTATTTCAATAGTGGTTAAGGGGGCGATTCATTACAACCACTATTGAAATAAGTTATTTCAATAGTGGTTAGGAAGGCGTTTCATTACAACCACTATTGAAATAATTTATTTAAATAGTGGTTAAGGACCCGTTTCATTACAACTACTATTGAAATAAACTATTTCAAAAGTGGTAAGGGTGCATGTCATTTTTATGCCTATTATTCCGTCTGCGTATAGCACTGTCAGTTCCAGATAACATGTGGTATGGAAAGCATGACCATATAAAGGTAAATCATGATTGAAAAGGAATTTATCATATCATAAGACATACTTCATATCTGAAAAAAATTCCCCTAGCAGAAAGGAATGTGCTTCAAATAGACATAATAATAGACATAAAACTGATATGCATCATCAAGCACTATTGAAATACTTTTTTAAATAGTGGTTGAAATAAAAGGTATCCCTAACCTCTATTGAAATAATTTATTTCAATAGTGGTTGAAATGAAACGCATCCTTAACCACTATTGAAATAATATATTCAAATAGTTGTCGTAATGACGTACATCCCTAACCACTATTGAAATAATTTATCTCAATAGTAATATTTATAAAAATATTTATCAATAAATAATGATTCATTATACAGGGGGTTTGAATAGAAGTTCTGGTAATTGACAATATGTTCACTATCATTTAAATACATGTAATATACAATATTCATAGAACATGATATGTCTGTAGAAAGAGAAACGTACAGAAAAAAATATAAATTTTCAAAGTAATACTTATAAAGATATTCATTCTAAGCTACGATTGAAAAATAATTTGAATAGAATATGTTCTTCAACAGTGTCTGTAAATTGATTTTTAAAATGGATTACATCCCGGAACATATTTAAATAATTTATTTCAATAGTGGTTACAATGTGATTCTTCAAATGAAATACATCCCCAACCACTATTGAAATAATTTATTTCAATAGTGGTTTTATTTCAATAGTGGTTGCAAAGCGATTTTTCTAATGAAAATTGCAAAAATAATTGGCGAACTCTGTTTCTATTTTGAGTAATTAATTTGAGTAATTAAAAATAAAAATAAAGAGATTACCGCTGTCAGTCAGTTTATAACTTTGGGTTCGGTATTCCATATCGAAAACGAAAGTTCATTGTGTAAGACAACCAAGTTTGAATGTTGACGCATTGCAAACGGGTCAAACTGACAAAGATGATTTTGCTTGTTGTGCAACAGTTTACATGCGAAGGGATACTTGAAACATGCTAAATATATTTTTACCAATTTTGTAAAGTCAATTGAGATTCAATCTTTCGATGCGGTGACCTTTTCACTCATGACTGTGGTTTTACGTTGTTTTGAATTTCGTTTATGCTTTTTAACTTGAGAGGAAATATTGCCTGTATTTTGGGATTTTTACGTTTCGAATCAAATATAGACTTTGGTAAATCAGACGGTAAATATTTTACCTGCGCAAAATTAGCATAATCTGATGCACTAACAGCATATCATATTATAAATACTACTGGTGTACATTTTATTGGTAATTCAGTATGATCTCTACATTATGGTTGATTGTAATGCAACGTGTTTTGTTAAGATGCTCTGCATTTTCAGTCTAAATGGAGATTGTTTTTGCTGCTAGAAATATATAGGTACAAAAATGTATATGTATATTATGAAAAATAAATTGTGCTCTTTCTTTGTTTTGGTGCATCTTTCTTCTGTTTTAATTGTTTATTTACAATTTTCTCTTTACTAATCATTTTCAGCTGAGTCAAGTTTGGAATTATAAGCAAGATACAGAGCTTTGCTCCCAGAACTGAGGTCATGCTTTTGTTCATTCTGAATAGGAAATACCAAGTTTAAAAATCTTAAGTTGAATGTAATTAACTCTTGTGAACAAAAAATTGACTCAAACCAGGCAGAATTGTGAGTTCTGTATCTTGCTTTTAATTTTACGATTGATGCTGAAATTTTGATTTATCACTGGAAATGTCTCACTAAACGTTAAATACTTGTACAGAAAAATTAAAAGGATGATATTCTATAACACCTTTTTGGGGCCCCCTCCTTATACAATGAATCTACACCAACTTTGATGGTTTTTTCAGACACAATCAAATTAAAACAACCTCTTTAAAACAGTTTAAAACATTATTGTTACGGAAATTTTGATTTATCATTCTTTAACACCTTTTTGGGGCCCCCTCCTTATACGATGAATCTACACCAACTTTGATGGTTTTTTCAGACACAATTAAATTAAAACAACCTCTTTAAAACAGTTTAAAACATTATTGTTACGGGGATAAATCTATTATCGCTATTCTTAAGAAAAAATTACAGCGAGGGGTGGGGGTAGATTGACAAGCAAAAAAAAAAGATTTTAAGTATGGCTATGTCTAACTTTGTCAAAAAAAGGGGGGGGGGGGGGAGCAGTTCCGACGCCTATGCACTGATTATACATGTAATAGCTCTTTAACATATTACATGACAACATTTTTCATTCAAGTATATTCATCGATCAAGTGAGGAAGGTTATAAAACATAGCACGAGTTCACGCCTGGTAAACAACAATCGTTTATAATGTGGAAGACCAATTAAATATTTGAATGTTTTTAATTTGAGCACCTTGATGTACAATTTTCCTCTTTAACATATAGGAATCTTTTTAAATAAATTACAATAACTAGCTAGTACAATGTAGATGAAGATGAATATGTACCTATATGCATATTCTCATATATAATTTGATCATTTGATAAAGATAGGGGGAAGAACTAATTGGAAGTTAAGAGTGTACCCCTACCAAAATTTTCTTTTCTATCTTGCATAGGATCTTATTTTAGGTAAAAATAGTATTTCATAAGGCTATAATGTCATAGATGAAGTGAAAGAAAATAAGTGTAAAATTTGGATACAGTTTATTTTATGGTATTCTTTTTTTTAGCTCACCTGAGCCAAAGGCTCAAGTGAGCTTTTCTGATCACAATTTGTCCGTTGTCTGTCGTTGTCGTCGTTGTTAACTTTTCACATTTTCATCTTCTTCTCAAGAACCACTGGACAGATTTCAACCAAATTTGGCACAAAGCACCACTAGGTGAAGGGGATTCAAGTTTGTTCAAATGAAGTGCCACGCCCATTTTAAAGGGGAGATAATTGAGAATTATTTAAAATTTGTTGGTATTTTTCAAAAATCTTCTTCTCAAAAACTATTCAGCCGGAAAAGCTTAAACTTGTGTGGAGGCATCCTCAGGTAGTGTAGATTCACGTTTGTTCAAATCATGGTCCCCAGGGGTAGGTGGGCCACAAGAGGGGGATCAAGTTTTACATAGGAATATACAGAGAAAATCTTTAAAAATCTTCTTCTCAAAAACTATTAGGCCAGGAAAGCTCAACTTTGAGTGGAAGCATCCTCAGGTAGTGTAGATTCAAATTTGTTCAAATCATGGTTCCCGGGGGTAGGGTGGGGCCACAATAGGGGGATCAAGTTGTACATAGGAATATATGGAGAAAATCTTTAAAAATCTTCTTCTCAAAAACTAGTATCCAGAAAAGCTCAAATTTAAATTGAAGCATCCTCATGAAGTGTAGATTCAAAATTGTTCAAATCATGGTCCTGGGGGGAAGGGTGGGGCCACAATTGTGGGATCAAGTTTAACATAGGAATATATAGAGAAAATCTTTAAGAATCTTCTTCTCAAAAACTATTAGGCCAGAAAAGCTCAAATTAAATTGGAAGCATGCTCAGGAAGTGAAGATTTAAGTTTGTTCAAATTATGGTCCCCGGGGGTAGGATGGGGCCACAATTGGGGGATCAAGTTTTACATAGAAATATATAGAGAAAATCTTTAAAAATCTCTTCTCAAAAACTATTAGGCCAGGAAAGCTCAACTTTAAGTAGAAGCATCCTCAGTTAGTGTAGATTCAAATTTGTTTTAATCATGGTCACTGGGGGTAGGGTGGGGCCACAATAGGGGGATCGTGTTTTAAATAGGAATATATATATATATAGAGAGAGAAAATCTTTAAAAATCCTCTTCTCAAAAACTATTTGGCAAGAAAAGCTCAAATTAAAATGGAAGCCTCCTCAGGTAGTGTAGATTTTAGTCTGTTCAAATCATGATCCCTGGGGGTAGGGTGGGGCCACCATAGGGGGATCAAGTTTTACATAGGAATATATATAGATAAAATCTTTAAAAATCTTATTATTAAAATCTATTAGGCCAGATAAGCTCAAATTAAAATGGAAGCACCCTCAGGTAGTGTAGATTCATATTTTTTTCAAATCATAGTTCCCGGGGGTAGGGTGGGGCCACAATTGGGGGGATCAATTTTTACATAAGAGTATATAGAGAAAATCTTCAAAAAAATTTCTTTTAATAACTATTTGAGATTCAAGTTTGTTCAAATCATGGTCCCTGGGGGTAGGGCGGGGCCACAATGGGGGATACATTTTTATATATAGAGAAAATCTTTAGAAGTCTTCTTCTCAAAAGTTTTAGGCCAGGAAAGCCCAAATTTGAGTTGAGGCATCCCCAGATCATATAGATTCAAGTTTGTTTAAATAATAGTCCAGGGGTAGGGTGAGGCCACAATGGGGGATGAAATTTTACTTAGGAATATATAGAGAAAATCTTTGAAAATCTTCTTTTTAAAGACTATTTGGCCAGAAAAGCTTAAACTTGTGTAGAGGCATCCTCGGGTAGTGTAAATTCAAGTTTGCAAAATCACAGTCCCTAGTGGTAGGGCGGGACCGTGATGGCGGTTTGAATTTTTACATAGGAATATATAGAGAAAATCTTTAAAAATATTCTGGGAAAGTTTTTGGTCCAAAACTCAGTACTTAGTGTGAAAGCACAGGTTATGAGATTAAAGGTAGATTTAAGTTTGATGAAACCATGATTCCCTAGAGAATAGTGGGGCCACGAAATGGGGGGGGGGGGGGGGGTATATAGGAATAGAGAAAAATCTTAGAGGTACAACAACAAAAGGGGCTTGGTATTTACCAAAAAATAAGAGGTGGATAAAAAATGGCAGATTTTCATTTTTTTTTTTAGCAAGATCTACTGTACTCAGTTGTCAAGATATTTTGATACTGTAATGCTAATTTGATCAGAATTAAGGCAATTGTTGCTCAGGTGAGCGATGTGGCCCCTGGGCCTCTTGTTTTTCTACCGTGGGGCCATATGGCACAATATCCTTTGAACACCCATATTAAGCTCAGGTGAGTGATGTGGCCCCATGGGCCTCTTGTTATGTTCATAATGGCCTTCTCTTAAGTTGTGAAGTTCACTGTTGATGGGGCAAGTGTAGAGGATTTTTAATCACGGAAGGGGGGGGGGGGGGACTTAATATGGCCATATAGTGAAATTGCATTGACTTAGGTCACTTGGTAACCTACTGCCATCTGTTGTCCATTACCAATTTTACATTAATTTTTAATTTTATCTTAAAAACTACAAGGTAAATTGTCCCTTGGTTATATCAGATTGATTCCAATTCTATTTTTGGGAAATCTAGCTGCTTCAATTTTCTGTGCATTGTATGCTTGTAAAAATAAACTGCATGCATGTTGTGTGCCTTATAAATGAAGCTGAATATTATTGAAATATTGACCATTAAAGGTCTGCCGGTCTTTTTTCCCCAGAAGTTAACAATGTTTGGCCCTTGGAGCTAAGATTATACCCCCCGCAAAAAAAGCTTGGGAGGGGGGTATATAGGAATCACCTTGTCCATCCGTCCGTCTGTCCATCTCTCTGTGCAAACTTTGTGTCCTGTCCATATCTTTCTTATAGAGAGACACTGGAAGTTCTTACATCACACAGAGACTGTTTATGACCTGAGGGTGTGTCATGACCTTGACTAAAGGTTATTTGGGCAAAGTCAAGGTCACAGACAGAAAAAGTGCAAAATCCATGTCCTGTCCATATCTTTCTTGTGGAGAGACACTGGAAGTTTTTACTTTACCCAAAAATTGCTTATGACCTAAGAGTGTGACAAGACCTTGACCCAAAGTCATTCAGGCAAGGTCAAGGTCACTGGCAGAAAAAGTGCAAAATTCATATCTGGTCCATATTTTTATTATGGAGATACATTGGAAGTTCTTACTTCACACAAAGATTGCTTATGACCTGGGGGTGTGTCATGAACTTGACCTAAAGTCATTTGGACAAGGTCAAGGTCACTTGCAGAAAAAGTGCAAAAGAATTATATATGACATTTTTTATAATGTTTCGGGAACAATAAAATGTTATGTTATTTTTTAAAAGAGTTGCAATTGATAAAAAATATATTTTTCACCCATTTATTTGATTTCTTTGCACTCACTTGCAGTATATGATGTCAGAAGTGACGCTATTTCTAATATCCAATCAAAATCAATCAAAAATTGACATTTTTCTTATCTTTTAACAAATGGGAAAAAAAAGAGCACATGCTTGAACAAGGAATTTTTTTTGTCAGTTATTAGTCTCAGCTAGTTAGGGCCCCGCAAGGATTTGCGGGTGCCCTATAGTAATCACTCTGTCCGTCCGTCCTTCTGTCTGTCCGTCTGTCACTCTTCCGTCCACAAATTTCCTGTTTTTTTCTAATAACTTTTTTTATGGTTGCCCAATCAAGTTCAAATTTGGTATGGTAGTTCAGTAGGCAGAAATACATATTTTGATGCTAAGTTTGGTTCTCTATGTCTTCTGGTTTGGAGCTGGGGTGGTGGGGTAGATTCCTTAACTATGCATAAGAATGAATGGGCAAAGAGAGATAACTGTTGAGAATGTTACCATTGTATACTTGGAAGGCTGTGCAATATTTGTCCTTTGGGATTAATTAACCTTCCACAGGAAGAAAATCCTAAGCTTTATCTTTATTTGACACATTGAGATTAATTACTGCACTGCCTGTGTAGACTGCAAATGAACTTTGTTTTGCAGTTAAGGTCAATTTTGAATGATGTGTAGTATTGTGTACATTTATTCTTTGAAATATAGATTTAAAATATAATATTCATACTTTATTTTGGTTAAAATACCGAACACATTGATTTTATGATAATTTTATTGAATTCTAAAATCAAGATATATATTATATTTTTTAATTAGGGCTTTTCGACTTTCGGTCGAAAAGACCTACTGTTTTCGTTCTGTTTTATTATTATTATTCTTCTCGACAAAGTTTCGTCAGCGATTTTTTTAAAACGGAACCGAAAAATAAAAATTTAATGTTAGATTCTTAATTTTGTTTAGTTCTCCCGTATGTCCCTTTTTGGACTTCCGGTCTGTATACTTCAGGTTTACACATGCAAAAAACAAAATATATTAAAAGGACCTTAGAATCTATTTTATTTTTTGATTATAAACTATGAAAATTTTGGATTTAGATACTTCATAGTTTGATATACAAAATTGTAAACGACAACTTTTTTCTATCTCTTGCTGTTTTCGAGATATTAGACTTCAACCTATGAAAAAAGGGGGACGAAAAAAGTAAAAATTGAAATAACCACCAAATGAGGAATGGGAAATATTAAAACTGTCATAATTATCATATACCGGTATTTAAAGTTTCGTTTGAAACAATTGAAAACTTCCGGTTTTATAAGTTGATTAAAAATCGTCTATGGGTGTTAAAATGTTAAAATGTTAAACTGAATTCACGCGTGCCACGTTTTCTCAAACAGTTTTCAAGTAAATATTTTCATATTTAATTTATGATTATAATGAAGGACCAAATACGCAGACTGGAAAAGGTTTTGGGATTAAAATTTTGAAAAATAAGGGATCTAGAGGGGTCAAAGTTGAAAACAGCCCTTTAGCTGTATCTTTTTTATTAGCTCACCTGAACCGAAGGTTCAAGTGAGCTTTTCTGATCACCCGTTGTCCGTCGTCCGTCCGTCCGTCCGTCCGTCTGTCTGTCCGTCCGTCTGTAAACTTTTCACATTTTCAACTTCTTCTCAAAAACCACTGGGCCAAATTTAACCAAATTTGGTACAAAGCATCCTTATGGAAAGGGGGTTATAAATTGTTAAAATAAAGGGCACAGCCCTTTTCAAAAGGGAGATAATTGCGAAACAGTAAGTTTAGGGTGCATGTCTTTAAAAATCTTCTTCTCAAGAACCACTGCACCAGAAATGCCAATATTTACACAAAAGCTTGTATATATAGTGAAGATTCTAAATTATAAAAATCGTGACCCTTCGACCAAAACTGGGGCCCCAGGCGGGGTTCAAAGTTTAACATAGAAATACATAGGAAAATGTTTAAAAAATCTTCTTCTCAAGAACCACTGCACCAGAAATGCCAATATTTACACAAAAGCTTTTATATATAGTGAAGATTCTAAATTGTAAAAATGGTGACCCTCGGACCAAGACTGGGGCCCCAGGCGGGGTTCAAAGTTTAACATAGAAATACCTTAGGAAAATATTTAAAAAATCTTCTTCTCAAGAACCATTGCACCAGAAATGCCAATATTTACACAAAACCTTGTATATATAGTGAAGATTCTAAATTGTAAAAATCGTGACCCTCGGACCAAAACTGGGGCCCCAGGCGGGGTTCAAAGTTTAACATAGAAATACATAGGAAAATGTTTAAAAAATCTTCTTCTCAAGAACCACTGCACCAGAAATGCCAATATTTACACAAAAGCTTGTATACATAGTGAAGATTCTAAATTGTAAAAATCGTGACCCTCGGACCAAAACTGGGGCCCCAGGCGGGGTTCAAAGTTTAACATAGAAATACATAGGAAAATGTTTAAAAATCTTCTTCTCAAGAACCACTGCACCAGAAATGCCAATATTTACACAAAAGCTTGTATATATAGTGAAGATTTTAAATTGTAAAAAACGTGCCCCTCGGACCAAGACTGGGGCCCCAGGCGGGGTTCAAAGTTTAACATAGAAATACCTTAGGAAAATATTTAAAAAATCTTCTTCTCAAGAACCACTGCACCAGAAATGCCAATATTTACACAAAAGCTTGTATGTATAATGAAGATTCTAAATTGTAGAAATCGTGACCCTTGGACCAAGACTGGGGCCCCAGGCGGGGTTCAAAGTTTAACATAGAACTACATATGAAAAATGTTTAAAAATTTTCTTCTCAAGAACCACTTCACCAAAAATGCCAATACATACACAAAAGGTTGTATACATAGTGAAGATTGTAAAAATCGTGACCCCCGAACAAAAAGTGGGGCCCCAGTAGGGGTTTAAATTTTAACATATGTACATGTAGGAAAATGTTTTAAAATCTTCTTCTCAAGAACTATAGTGCAACTGTTTGGGATATTACTATGCATACATGTACATCCTTAAATAATGTAGATTCAAAAAATTGCAACTCCCGGACAATTGATGGGCACCAAGAGGGGTTCAAAATTTTAAACATTTTAAAAAACATAAAGGAAAAGTTTAAAAATTTTCTTCTCAAGAACTACAATGTTTTAGTTTGTGGAATTTCTATGCATGCATCCTTCGCTTATGTAGATTCCTAATTGGTAAAATCGTGACCCCCGGACCAATACTGGGGCCCCAAGATGGGGTCAAAATTTATTAAAGAAATATAAAGGTAACATGTTAAAAAATCTTCTTCTCGAGAACTACAATGCTTCAATTTGTGAGATTACTATCATGCATACAACCTTGGATAATGAAGGTTCGACAGTTTTAAAATAGTGACCCCTGGACTAATACTAGAGACCCAAGATGGGTTTAAAGTTAAATGTAGAAGTACCGGTATATATGGAAAATGTTTAAAAATCTTCTTTTCGAGAACTACAATGCATCAATTTGTCAGATAACTAAGTCAGCACCCTCAAATAGTGTAGATTCGAAATTATAAAAGCCGTGATCTCAATCTAATACTGGGGCCCCAAGAGGTGTTCAAAGTTTAGCATAGAAATATAGAGGGAAAATGTTGAAAAATCTTTTTCTAGGGAACTATAATGCTTCAGCTTGTGAGATAACTAGGCAAGCATCCTTAAATAATGTAGATTCCAAATAATTAAAACTTTAGCACTGGACTAATACTGTGGCCCCAAGAGGGGTTCAAAGTTTAACATAGAAAGATATATTGAAAATGTTTTTAAAAAGTTTTTCTCGAGAACTATAATGCTACAGTTTGTGAGATTACTATGCAAGGATCCTCAAATTGTGTAAACTCTAATGTAGTGGAACCAAGAGTTATCTTTCTTGTGTTCTGTACAGTCTGAGAGTTATTCCTCTTGAAGTGGAACTCTGCTATGTTCAGTTTTTCAGGTTGTGTACGTGCGGTCCCACGCAGTGCTTCACATTTTCATTCATATGTTACTATTTATGTTGTTCAAGCCAACCATAAACCTCGGACCATAACTGGGTCCCCAGAAAGGGGTTCAATGTTTAAAATAAAAAAAAGCATATGCTACGAAATGTAATGTTATAAGGAACTGCTGTTCAGGTGAGCGATGTGGCCCATGGGCCTCTTGTTTTTCATCTGATTTTTAAAATCTTTTCGGTTTTTAGTTTTGAGTAAAGAGTACAATTTAAAAATTATGGTCCGTAGGATCACTTTTTAACATCTTATAGGAGTTTTATGGGCGTGTATATTGCAACTTTTCAAAAGTTGAAAAAATGATTTAGATAAAGTTATGTCGCTTTGCTCAATGAATATAGAACACAAATACTTAATAGACATACCAAGTTTTCTATTCGAGAAATGAATACTTACTTTTTTGATTTTTTGGAAATATTCTTTTAGAAATTAAAAATATATTTGATTTTAAAGAGACAGTACGGCGCATCTTATCAAAAACCCGACTTGAAAAAATTTTCCGATCGGGTTTGGTATTTTTGTACTACTCGTGAATGTATAAACTTTCAGAAAATTACAAAGTTCTCCGTGCAATAAATCAAATTATATCATGAAAATCAATAATTCCGTATAACCTATCACATAAATACATTGCAACGTGTTCAGAGTTCAGCCTTCTATACTATTACGCATGCGTATTTACTGAAAACAAAACACATGCAGGGCTCGCGAAGAATCTCCTGGACAGGTTTGTTGATAAAAATATGTCTTTTCTACTTCTTATAGGTAAAAACTGTTCAAACTTTTTAAATTAACCACAATTATTATTTTGTAAGCATGTATTTATCGTGTTTATCATACGAGTTGCTACAACCTAAATCTATTTTTATAAATGAGGCTCATTGAGGGGTTATTTGATATATATATGTCTATTCATTTTAAAATGAACGTGAATTGGTAAACCATTTATAAATTATTGTGTAAGAAAGGATGTGTTTCATTTAGGGAATCGCTTTAACCTCGTTTTCCATGATGACCGTAGTGGGACGAAGATCTTGTAATTTTCAGCACGTGTCAATTACTGTCAATCAAAGTCCACGTGGTACAAATAAACGCTATAAGATTTTTCCGGTTTGTAGAACCCTTGAATTTCCGGAAGCTCATAATTACGTTCATTACAAGTATGTGAAAGGGATTTTCATGTATTTCAACTATTTCAATCAACGTTATTTCTTATTTCCTAACTATACAATAGGTAAATCTGAAGTTATTCACACATGTGTTTTCAGCTGTACTGTCTCTTTAAAGTTCTGAACTTATCTTTTTAGTGACATTGCATTACTTATAAGTTTATATTTAGGAACTGATTATACCAAGGCGGTGAAGAGTTTGTAAATAAAAAAATAAGATATGATTTTACCTTACATTTTCAATCAAAAAGGGGAAAGGGATGTCGAAAAGCCCTTACTTTTTGTTGAGGACAAAAAAGTTCTAGTTATTTATTTTATTTTTTTCTGTCTTAATGCTGTTAATTTTAACAGGTAATCAGATAATAACCCCATTTTGTCATTTCTGGGGGAAAAAATCTTATTGTAAATTTAGAAGAAAAGGATGAGCGAGCAGAACAATTAATCCCCTGGGATTAATTCTCTTGCCTGCTGCAGAAAAGGACTATGTGCGGTTTTATGCATTTTTTGCCCCCAAAATCAAAGTATTAGAAAGAGTTTTATAAATAAGGTGTAAGATACTTGAAATCATATTGGAAATAAAGGTGTCAAAGGCTATCACCACAGTGACGTCATAATGTAGAAATGATGTCATGAAGATTGCATCATTTTGATAAATTGATGTTTTGTAGCAAAACATGGGTGTTTTCCAATGATTTTTCGACTGGGAAACGTCGAGCGCAGGCTTGCTCAAGTACCATTTTTTAGTATAATGTGTATAACTATCTGAAGAAAAACATGTGTTAAAATCGCACTTGAGCAGACCTGCGCTCTATATTTCCGAATGCAAAATATAGAGCAAAAATGAAAATATTTTCTATTTTTTGCAAATTTGCGGGAATTAGGTCATTTGGGTGCCGTCATAGATAAACAGCGAATGAGCAATGATGACTAAAATCAAGATTAACGTTATAGGCATCCTCTATACAATGATTTGTGAAGATTTTATTTTTATACGATACTATTTAAAAATTGGTTGAAATCGGGGGCAGATATTTCACCATACCACACATAGTCCTTTAGAGGCTTATCTCTATCTGTGATATGAAGATTAATGAACACCTTTGTCTGCAACTGATGTTTGTTTTGAAGTTGAGGTCAACCCTGGGTGATAAAATGTATTTGCATTCACTGAAGGCTTGCATTTTATAAAACACCCGTTTAAATCTTTTTTAAATACACATTTAATTCAGTTTTTTTTTTTTTTATAAGACATGAGGTTATCCCTGTTTTATGCAGACACAAGGTTACTATTTAGAGTTTCTGGACATTCAGAAATTATCTTGAAATTTTAAAAATACAGTTGTTACTTATAATTTTCATATTTTTTTTACCACCTTATATATATTGCAGTTCTTTACATCTTATGCCAGGCATTTATTTTTCATCATTGTTAATATAAAGAGGATGCATGGAATTCAAAGTTTTTTTCACTTCTCTATATTAATTGTCATAGCGGGGCCCTTCCTGACTGGTCAGTTTTCTAGTTTTCTGAAATTTTATACATTCATGAGTAGTACAAAAATACCGAACCCGAAGTCGGTTTTTGATAAGATGCGCCGTACTGTCTCTTTAAAAAACATAGAGCAGTTGTTATTGATAGAAAATGGATGGTTAAATTAATAGTATTCATCATTTTCTTTATTAGCAAACTACTTCAGTTTTGATTTTTTCTTAGCGGGGGGTATTAAATTGTGAGTTTGCTCACAGTACCTCTAGTTTGAGATTCCTCCGACTCTTTGCCCCCCCCCCCCCTCCATAAATGTTTCTTAAACATCAAATAATAAAACACAGGAGTACGTACATGTAGTCAGAGAAGTCTTGGATTAAGGTTTAGACCAAGCTGAAGCTTAATATGCAAAAATAAGACCCTCTGACAGGACAGTATAAGGTGACCATGTCAGGCCCATAAGACTAGCTCTTGGTACATTTTTGACTTCATCTCCAGATCCATTTGGCTGATTTCAACCAAATTTGGCATAAAGCATCTTAAGGTGAAGGGGATTAAAATGTGATAAAGTGAAGGTCATGCCCTCTTTCAAAGGGAGATGATGAAGATTTATTGATAATTTGTTTGAATCTTTCAAAAGTCTTCTCCAAACCATTTGGCCAGAAAAGCTGAAACTTGTGTGGAGGCATCCCCAGGTAGTGCAGATTGAAGTTTGTTCAAATCATGATCCTTGGAGGTTGGGTGTGGCTACAATGTGGAGTCAATGAAAAATCTTTTAAAATCTTCTCACAAGGGGGATGGGGGGTTCGATTTTTTACATACCAGTATCATTTCAATATAGGAAGTATCCTCCTGTAGTGTATATTCAAGTTTGTTGATATCATGGTCCCTTGGGTAGTATGGTGGGGCCTCAATTGTGGGTTGAATTTTTACATAGAATTATGAAAAAATCTTTTTAAAAATCTTCCCTCAAATCTTTTGGAACAGAAAATCTTTTATTTGTGTGAGAGCATCCTCAGTTAATAGTGTAAATTCAAGTGCGTTCTAATTTTGATCCCAAGGGTAGGGTGGGGCCTTAATGAAGTTTTTTCATAGGAATTTATTTTGAAAAGTCTTTAAAAATCTTCTTTCATCAACCATGGGCCAGAAAAGCTTAAATGGAAGTATCCTTAAGAAGAGAATATTTAAGTTATGTTCATGTCATGACCCGGGGATGGGGGACCACAATAGTGGGTTGAATTTTACATACATGTAGGAATGTTATGTAATTTGAAGAGATTCAAAATTAAGAGATAGAAAAATAAAATTGTTGTTCAAGTGAGCGATTTTGTGAATGGATCTCTCTTGTGATTTTAAGACTTTCAATGATGGGAAATTTTTTTCTAGCTATGCAGAAGAAGCCTGATGGTGAAACAAGAAATCCAACAGACATTTGGTCTGGAATGGGCTTTTCAAAGTCAATGCCTGAATCTGTCATTCGTGAGCGAATGCAAAGAATTCAAGGTGTTTTGGCCTATTGTGAACCCACAATGGAAACTACCTATGAGGTAAGACTTAAATCACATTTCATAGTCAAGATAACAATGTCCAGACTCTTGAAAATGAAAATGCAACATTAATGAGACATCAACTTATGGGTATCAGTCAGGTGATGCTGATTTTCTCATCCAACATTCACTGAATATTATTTTTGGTCTGTCCAACCGACGTAGGCGTCTTAACCTGGATAAATTTTTGGAGCAGGTCCTGTATCTAAGTTATTACTTGTCCTACTTTCATGAATGATGTATCTTAACATTCTTTTCGACTTAAAAAAACTTGGGAAATGAATTTCAGATGCCTGAGGAGGTTAAGGTTTTTGGAGCAGGTGTTCTTTGATAACCATATTTAAGTTACTAGTAGTTCTATCTTGCTTAGATGTGTGTCATAGGATACTTATGCACTAACAAGCTTGAATGCTGAATCTTAGCCATAGGTTTCGGATGTTAGATGAGGTTAAGGTTTTTGGAGCTTGTTAAAGTTTTTGGAGCAGGTGCCTTTTGATGACTTGATCTTACTTACTGCTGGTCTTATCTTCACCAAACGTGCATGGATGGTGTATCTTATGATACATATGCACTTGACAGGCTTGAATGCTGAATCTGAGCCATAGGTTTCAGATGCTGGATAGGGTGAAGATTTTTGGAGCTGGCTAAAGCTTTTGGAGCAGGTGCCCTTTGAAAGACAAATCTTAGTAATAGTTAAATCTTTACCAAATTTGGACATAAGAAGCATCTTGTAATACTGATGCACTTGGCAGGCTTGATTAAAGGAAATGTCAGCTCGACACCTTTAATGGCTGTTCCGGCCTTTGATTTGAAAGAGAGATAATTTGAGTCTAAAATTCGCCTGCTGGCAAAAGGGCAGAAGAAAAACAGGGGCAAATATTTCCTAGTATACAGTATTATTTTCTGATTTAATGTGTTACCTTATCATTTTGTTAACTGAGGTTTGGTAAGAATATGTACAGTGATAAGACATATGTAAAAGAGGAAGTAGAGGATCTGTACACAAAGAGGATTATTATATAATTTTAATTTGACAATGCTTATGCAGTAAAACACGCTTATAACGAAGTCCCAGGGACGGCCAATTTAACTTTGTTATAAGCGTAATTCGTTATATCCGTCAAGTTTACAACATGCATGAAATAGAGACTTGGGGAATGAAATTCACTTCGCTGTAAGCGTCAATTCATTATAAGCGTGTTCGCTATAACCGTGTTTTACTGTACATGCCATTTTAATGGTAAATATTTATCCTTATAAAGAATAATTAAGATTAAAGATATTTTTTCTCAACACAAAAACTGAAAGTCAGAAAATTAAGGGGGTTGGCAGGCTAGCACTCTGCAATTATAATTATGTGTCTTATGATTTGGCTCAAAATGTTGGATGGCATCACAGAATTACCTGTAAGTGTATTCTCTTATCAATTAATAATTGAATGCATAAGAAAAAATTACTTTAGAAGCATATGGGTTCAAATTCATAAATACTGTAGAGTCATATGTATGCTCCTATGACTGCAATAGTTTAACCTTTATTAATGTATATGTGATTAGATCTAAAAACATAACAAAGCAGTCTTTAACATACAAAAATACAATTAAAAAATTACAGATGTGCAAAAATAAAAAAAATGACAGAGTGCATGACTAGATATTTGACTATATTGGTATAAAACAAATAAACTCAATCTATTTGATAAGGAAAATCCACATTTTACAACATGCCGTTTGCACTTCATTTTCGTGCGGTTTCTGAATGTAAATAAACAGCCTAATACAGCATACTTGTCATGAAGCACTTAATTTTCCCTACAGTTTTTTGTCGATATGTTAAATCTTAAATGCTATAAAAGTTACAAAATGTTAAGTCAAATGATGAACCTGATCAAGCTTGAATACATTTAGCATTGCTATAGAGAGATTCTAAAAAGTAAACACTGGTGGCACAATAAACAGTCAAAATCTGCATAATGATAGCGCCTTGTAAATCAGAGAACATATATATGTGTAACTGGAACCAGTACGACAAGGGCAATAACTCTTGTGATCAAAGTAACTCTAATGTCAAATACTGACTCAGTTAAAAATCAACCGAGATAAGGGGATTCCTGAACTATGGTCAACACTTGAAATGAAAACACCAGTAAGATTTAACACTATCTATTAATGTTTAAAGAGTTGATTTAAGTCAAGGATAGCAACAAGAATTTCATAATAATAGAAAAAAATGGAAATTAACAAACAGAAGTACTCAAAGGGAAAATTACTATGAAAATGGGTATAATCTGAATTTATAATGAACTGATATTACAATGGATACTTAATAATTAAATTAAATTCTACAATTGATAAAAAAAATAAGAAAATGCAAAACTGCCAAATAATTGCCAAAAATCAAAATATGTTCCTACTGGGCCACCATAGAATCTAAAAATAGATTTAATAATAACAGATGAACGATGAATGATGAACGAGCTACATCTAAATATCAAATTTCTTCCTCTATGACAAATGAATGTAAAAATGACTAATATAATCCTCCTTATAAAAAAAAATAAGTTATCTACAACACATTTAACCAGGACTGGGAAAGGGAAAATCTATCTAAACTTACACCCCAAACCTCAAGGAAAATCTGTATTATAAAAAAAATGCTTTAAACCCTATAAAAATGAACTAAATCCTAACTTCTTAACTCTACATAAATTATGCTTTATTGTGCTAAACCTTACTCTAATCTATTCATAGCTGTAAAACCAAAAGGTTTAAGTGCTAAGAATAGAAAGGGAGACTTACCATTAGGTAATCACTCCCCAACCCAAGTGAAGAAAACTGACTGAACACTCTCTAATATATACCTGTATTCTATTCACTAATTTTAACCAATGAAAACCACAGAAACTAGACTAACTTAGCCCATCAGAGAACAGGTAACTTTATAACTTAGGCAAAAGTGACAACATGGATACTATTTCCTGTAGAGGTGTAACTATAAATAGGATAATTTTTAACTTGTGCAAAATATGAGAGTAGAAAGAATTAAATGATTAACAGTAAGTATTTGAACCTTAAAGAAAAATGCAAACTGTATAATGAAAATAAACAAATTTGTTACAAATAAGACACATTACACCTTCTACCAGTGTTTGCAAAGGTCCTCAGAGATTTACAGGACATTTGGACCGGCACAGTCAAATTATTTACAGGACCGGTTACATTTTTACTAGCCTGAATTTAACATAAATTAGATAAGAATACTTATTTAAAAAACACACAAAAAAGGAGTCAAAGTTATTTATTTAGATTATTTCATATTCCTCTTGAAAATTCAAATAATATATTCTAATTCATCACAATACTATTTCTTCTGTTCTAGACTATTTCAGAATTAACAAGCTAAAAGTTTACAATCTCCCATTCATTTTGACAAGCCAGATGTAAAACTAAAATATTCTGCTTGGTTTTATGTGAGTGAGTTGCATACAACCTAATACTACACAGCTTCAATAAAGCCCCTTTCACAATTGGCGCGCGAGCAGTAAGGACCAAATATTCCTGCGACCGAAAAAATTTAGATATGAATCATTAATTGTTGCCGAAATAATCGCATATGAAAAAAGTATTCCTACAAATTTCGCACGATCTAAGCGAGCGTTGTGCGATAGTAAACGCATTGAATCTTGCAATATATCTTGCATCTGTATGCAACTGTTGTACAATGAAAGCAACTGTTGAAAGATAATACAATAGGAACGCGCGAGAGACTAGGTGATCGGACGATTGAATGTGTGCCAATGTGATTGGACGTGCGATTATGCGTATCATGGTACGAATGATGGTGAGAGTCAGAGGATGTATATACACCGCCTATATCCAGTAGACATAGTTGAAAGCGAGAAAAGATGCCGCACAAGAAGATACAGATATGAAGCAACATTTATTATTATACCTCAATATGATTATTCTATTACATCTGATTGGTCTAGAAAGTCACGTGACATGGTGATGTCATAGGAATGAAAAAGCTGATATGAGCATACGATGAAGACAAATATAATTAAATCAAAAATATTTAATCATTATGATTCTCTTTATATCTCAGAACCAACTTAACTATGTATGATTTATGATAGAAAATTGAGACAGTTACATGGGAAATTAAACAATCATGACGTTAATGTTGTGACTGTTGAAAAGTCAAACATTATTAGAAATCAACGTATTTTGTGTAATCATATGTTGCTCGGTATAATAAAACGTTTATTGCATTAATGTTCAGGGAATATGAAGATTTAATCCCCAGTTAAAACAAATTTCTTTCGGGCGAAGCCCTAGGGACATATAATTAGCTCACCGAGACGAAGTCAGGGGGAGCTTATGCTATACCCTCGGTGTCGGCGTCGGCGTCCGGACCTAGTTAAAGTTCTTTTTGCAGGTCCTGTATCTAAGCTATTACTTGTCCTATCTTCACCAAACTTGCATGGATGATGCATCTGGACCTACTTATGGACTTGAAAGACTTGGATGCTGAATCTGAGTCCTAAATTTCAGATGCTGGAGGAGGTTAAGGTTGTTGGACCAGGTTAAAGTTTTTGTTGCAGGTGCCCTTTGATAGCAATATCTAAGTTACTGCAGGTCCGTACTTCACCAAACTTGCATGGATGGTGTGTCTTATGATACTGATGCACCAGACAGGCTTGAGTGCTGAATCTGAGCTATAGGTTTCGGATGCTGGAGGAGGTTAAGGTTTTTGGAGCTGGTTAAAGTTTTTGTTGCAGGTGCCCTTTGATAGCAATATCTAAGTTACTGCAGGTCCGTACTTCACCAAACTTGCATGGATGGTGTGTCTTATGACACTGATGCACCAGACAGGCTTGAGTGCTGAATCTGAGCTATAGGTTTCGGATGCTGGAGGAGGTTAAGGTTTTTGGAGCTGGTTAAAGTTTTTGTTGCAGGTGCCCATTGATAGCAATATCTAAGTTACTGCAGGTCCGTACTTCACCAAACTTGCATGGATGGTGTGTCTTATGATACTGATGAACCAGGCAGGCTTGGGTGCTGAATCTGAGCTATAGGTTTCGGATGCTGGAGGAGGTTAAGGTTTTAGAGCTGGTTAAAGTTTTTGTTGCAGGTGCCCTCTGATGATTTTATCTTAGTTACTACTTGTCCTAACTTCACCAGACTTCCATGGATGGTGCGTCTTATGATACTGATGCACCAGACAGGCTTGAATGCTGAATCTGAGCCATAGGTTTCGGATGCTGAAGGAGGTTAAGGTTTTTAGAGCTGGTTAAAGTGTTTGAAACAGGTGCCCTCTGATGATTATATCTTAGTTATTACTTGTTCTAACTTCACCAGACTTCCATGAATGGTGCGTCTTATGATACTGATGCACCTGACAGTTTTGAATGCCGAGTCTGAGCCATAGGTTTCAGATGCTGGATATGGTTAAGTTTTTTGGAACAGGTCACATGTTTAATAGATAATAGTACTTTTTCAAACTTGCATAGTTGATTAAACTGTAGTATGAATGAATCACAGAGGAAGCTTCAGATGCAGAGCTTGATCTCCATTATCAAGGATGCTAAAAAATATATCTTAGTTATTACAGGTTCTAACTTCACCAAACTTGAATGGATGGTGTGTCTTATGATACAGATGCACCTGAAAGGCATGGATGTTGAATCTGAGCCATAGGTTGCGGATGCTGGAGCAGGTTAAGGTTTTAATTGCTAGTGCCCTCTGATGATGATATCTTAGTTATTACTGGTCTGAACTTCACCAAACTTGCATGGAGATGCGTCTTATGTATACTGATGCACCTGACAGGCTTGAATGCTGAATCTGAGCCATAGGTTTCGGATGCTGGATGAGGTTTAGTTTTTTTGGAACAGGTCACATGTTTTATAGATGATAGCTTGCATAGTTGATTTAACTATATTATAAATGAAACGCAGAGGTTGCTTCAGATGCAGAGCCTGATCTCCATTATCAAGGATGCTAAAGAAATCTCCTACCTCACTCAAACCTGCTCGATAGATAGATATGTTTGTTGATAAATGATATAACATGATTCCTATGATATAGTATTGTATGGTATGGAATCATATTGTTTAATATGATACAATATAATATCATATGTAATATTATAAAAAGTTATATGATACGATTTGATATTGTATAAATTTTTTTGATTATTTTATGTTATGATATTGTATAATGATATCGTTATGTAAAGTATTGTATATTATGATACAATATTGTATAATATTATATTGTATTATTAATTTATTATTTAATCACATGATACTTTTACATCAGATATTGCAAAATATAATATTGTATCCTATGATACTATATTGTATATTCTATAATATTGTATCATAGGAATTTGTATAATATGATGTTAGTTTCTGTAAAAAAGAATTATATCACATGAAATTGTATAATATGATACTGTTATATAATATAGTATCATACGATATTGTATAATATAATATTGGTTTATAATATGATATATTATCACATCACATGAAATTGTATTGTATGATATTGTAAAATATATTATTGTATTATGATACAATATGTATAATATAATATTGTATTATATTATATTTTACTTTATCACATAATATTGTATCATTTGATATGATACAATGTTGTATCAAATAATATTGTATCATATGATACAATATATTATGTATCAAAAATTATACAGTATCATACAATATCATACTATATTGTACAATATAATATCATGTTTCAATGTTATGATCTATTATTTAATATGATATTGTAATTTAATACCATATTGTTTTATATATTATGATATTGTATTAACACAATAAAATGTCATATCATACATTACAATATCATATCTCATCATTGTTTATTATGGTATTTTATTGTATTATATGATATATGTTGTAAATATGATAGGATGCAATATTTAATTTTATATTATTGTATTGATTAACATATGAACATATGATTATCATACAGTTTTTTAACAGATGATATACGATATTGTGTCAAAACAGAATCCATGAATATCCAAGATCATAAAGTATGATTTTCATTTAATATGATAAAGGTGGTCTCATAAAGGTGAAGTCTCATAAGGGTGATGTCTCGTCTCGGTGAGCTTTGTAATCTGTGATTACCTATGTTTTTTCTTGAGGGAATAAATCTTCATACATGTATTTCCCTCATCATCATACAATAAATGTATATTGTAAATTTTGTTCTGAAACAGAGATACAAGTAGCAAAACATGGCATATTAAGGCTGATAAGTCGTGCAATGATAGTAAAATGTTGCAAGATTGCATGAGACACGTTGAGCAACAGTCTCACAGTCGCAAAACAGATGCATGAACACCAGCGATTTATCTTACGATCTTTATAAACCGTGTATCACTCTTGCAATTACACAAAACGTTGTAAAATGTTCGTACTAATTAGTACTAATGCACTGCGATAATTTGGATCACGTTATGTCGTGTCTGAATAGTGTGCATGTCCACTATTCAGAGGAGACTTGATGCGAGCAACGAATGCGAGAGCTCGTGCAACGTAAGCGAGGGCTTGTGCAACGTATGCGAGAGGACGTGCAAAGCTAAAAAATTTCGATCACAAAGTGGTGTAAAGTGGTCGTGCGCCAATCGTGAAAGGGGCTTTAAAAGTTTTTATTATCAATGTGCATATAACAATAAATCAAAGTACTGAAGAACTGATGGGAGTTGATTTTTTCGATGTTTATTCATTTAAGGAATGAATTCAATATTTATTTGTTTTATACGATAGACAGTGGTAACAACATTATTGACAAGCCAATCGTATTAAATAGTTCGTGTTACGTGGGTGATCGTTCGTGTAATGTGCGGGATCGTGCGTGTATCAGGAAAATTGGTTTGCGTTTTTACCGTGCATGATCGTGCTGTTTTTTCATTTTGTAACTTTATTTTCGGAATGCCCCGATTCATTCTTAAAACAAAGACAAGTAGTTTTTGTAAAACAATGTAAATTTAAAACTTTTTTTATAGAAGAACATTGACAGTTGTTAACATTCATTCTCTCTTTCGTCGTTACATGTAAATACATTTAGTAAGTATTTCTATTATTAGCTTAGTCAATCCTTTGTTCAGTTGAGTTAGTTTTGCATAATTTTATAATCAACTTATTAAAAGCATCCATTGTCATGACACATAATTTTAATCATATTAGCAAGAGCGACACGTTGGATGAAAGCGGCCAAGCCTACCCATTCCCCGTTTTAAACTAAACGATTATTACCAACGTTTTTCTTTCAAATGAGAATACTATACGCATTATTATCTGGTAGATTGTATTAACATTTGTTTAGATGCTTTAAAATTAAGAATAAATAAAAATAAATCAATTATGTACTGTAAATTATGAAAATATTGGATGTGAAAAATCGAAACCGAAATTCTATGGAACAAGGTAACAAATTTACCTGTATCCAGCATAATTAAATCGTAGTAAGGGAATTGAATTGCATAAACAGTCAACTCGTATGTAAATAATTTTGTGTATTTTATGCATTATCTTCATTTCTATTACACATTATTTTCTTTAACTGATGATAGAAGTTGATATTCGTTATGGAGACAGAAAAACTAATTTATGTGTATGGATGTGTAAAAGTGTTTACTCGTAAAATATAAAACAGTGCATGACTAAAGTACATGCCGCTTTTCAATAGAACACATACATAAAGCAATACAAATTAAAGTAATACGTTTCCTTAATTCTAATCTTAAAAATTAATTTTGATTGTGCGTGTTTAATGGTGTAGAATCATTTGGTTGCGTGTTTTATCGTTTTTGTTCGTGTATCATGAAAATTCAGTAAGTTAGTGATCGTTCGTGTATCGTGCATGATCGTTCGTGTATCAGAATTGTGCGTGTCGTTTGTCAACAATAACGTTGCTACCACTGTAAAATGGTTTGGGGCAGTTTACGCTTTATAAACCGCGAAGCGGTTTATGAAAAAGCGTAAACTGTTTCAAACCATTTTATATCGTATAAAACTAATTAATATTGAATTCATTGCTTATAATTTAATTTTTTTACTATTCATTATAGATAAAAACAGTCATTTTACCTTTAAAATGACGTAAAATTGCACAAAATTCAAATATAATGTCAGGCGTATTGATACGTTTTTGACGTTAGTCTTGCTATGACGTAGGCAATATTCTTTATACGATATAAAATAATTTTTTAGCCAATCAGAAAGCGTGTTACAACCAGAATTAAATTATTTTAAAATCAATGATAATTGTTATTGTGCATGACAAGAACATGTAGTTTCTAATTTGAATTATGCACATTTTTATAATTTGAATTTTTGGACTTTTTCTACAAGAATATCGAGAAACCCCCATATAAATCATGTTATTAAGAATATTTAAAGATAAAATTAATTCAATCAAACTATATGTATCAGTAATAGAAATATTTCTCGAAAATTGTGTGGATCCAAGCAATATTGAACTCTAGTCTCGTTCAACCAAACGCTCGGCTGTCACCGTAAATCTCCGACAAGGATTTAAGGAGACAGCCGAGCGTCGAGTTGAACGAGACTATATTGAACTCTGGGTAGGAGTACATACGACTACAAAAAATATTTGAATTGTTCGTACCATTTAAAATCTGACTATTTTCAAGGTATTTATAAATAAGTTTACTTGAAAAACATGGCTTTAGCATACATTACATCGAATTTATCAATTATTTTCAAGAACCAAGTCTTGTCAGCAGCAATGATTTGTGCTGAGGTCCAAACACTGTTTCACTTTCAGTTTGTCTGAGTAACTGCATAGGAGAGTTGATTAAAATCAACTCCCAATAAAACTAGACCTGTTTTTGTCTTCAACAAAAAGGAAGGGCTTTTCGACCACCCTTTAAGCGCCTTATTTGAATTCTGAATTTTTTTTCTTCAAATATTGTGTATGATGAAATGAGAACAAATTTCATAAACAAACTTATAAGAACTTTTTTATATTTTTATGTTTTAAAACTCCTTTTTAGAAAAATGTTTATTATGCTCTTGTGTAAATTTATAAACTAGAATGATTTTTCACTTCTTTTTTCAGAATCCAAATGAATCTGAGGAACTGGACCTTGATTCCTGGAATGATACAAGTGTTGCCACAATTAACAAACCAATGAACCTGGCTCCTGGAGAATTTCCAAGCCCACGTAAAAAATGTATACAATATTTGAATAGAATGAACATTTATATTTAAAATATGTTATAGCTGGGATGTTATCTATACTTTTCCTGTTTTCCAGATCTGAAGGCTCTAGTGAGCTTTTCTGATCACATTGTGTTCGTCCTCTGTCTGTTCTTCTGTAAACTTTAAAATTTTAAAATTCTTCTCTAAAACAACATGGCCAATTTCAACCAAATTTGGCACAAAGCATCCCTATGGAAAGATGAATATGAATTGCAGAAATGAAAGGCCAATTTTTCATTCAAAGTGGAGAAAACCTGAAAACTGTTTTTAAAAATGGGGGGTGCATTTTTTTAAATCTTCTAAGATACTGAGTCAAATTCAATGTACTTAAGCATAGATAATCTTTACGGTAATGAAAATGAAATTGCAAAAATTAAGGGCTAATTCTTTTCAAAATTTTAGTTAATTATGAAAATAATAATAAATAGGGGGCTCAATCAGTTTATTACTTCCAGTTTAGTATTTCACATCTCAAAAATGAGGTTCTTTGTTTGAAGCAGCCATGATAACGGGTCAATCTGACAGTGTTGTGCCAAAGTTTACGTGCAAAGGGAATCTTTGAAACATGCAAAATATATTGGTGCCGATTTTGTGAAGTAAATTGAGGGTTAATATTTCAATGTGTTGACATTTTCACTTTTGACAGTAGATTTAGCTTGTTTTGATTTTTGTTTCATTTTTTAGCTCACCAGAGCTGAAAGCTCAAGTGAGCAATTCTGATCACATTTTGTCTGTAGTCCGTCTGTCTGTCTTGTCTGTTTGTTTGTCTGTAAACTTTTCACATTTTCAACACCTTCTCCAGAACCACTGGGCTAATTTCAACTACCGTATATACTCGCCTATAAGTCGGATTTTTGGGAGTAGAAAATTGAGTGAAAAGTTGGGGTCCGACTTATAGGTGAGACATAGTAAAAAAGCAGTTTGTTTTTCACACCTAAGGTGATAATAGATATAGGGGTCATGTCACCTAAAACAACACAAGCCAACACCCCAGTTTAAGGGGCTAATTACCAATCTAATCAGTCAGTAAGGAAATAAATCACTATCATCAAATTTTCAAAAGGAATCTATGTAAATACCTGGTAGTTTTGAAGCTATTACCAACTTGTAATTAGTGTTATAAAAAATAATGGCATTTAAATCAAAAGTTATTAACATCATAGACCCATGATAGAAATAGTCTAGAAGCAATTATGGGGTGAAAAAAGGACAATTTTTTTTAGAACTCAAAACATGTATGATAAAATGTGGTATTTTATTGAGAGTATCTGTACATCAATTGTCCTGAAAAAGTAACCCGACTTTTAAGGGAGTCAACAGCAAAATCTTCAAATTAAAGCTGGAGAAAGGCAACCGACTTATAGGCGAATCGTACTTATAGGCGAGTATATACGGTAAACAATTGCACAAAGCACCCAAAGGCAAAGGGAATTTAAAGTTATGAAAATTAAGGATCATACTCTTTTGAAAGGGGAGATAATTAGGAATTATTAAAAAAAAAATTAAATTTTCAGAAATCTTCTTCTCAAGAACCAATCACCCAGGAATACTGGAGCTTGTGTTGAAGCATCCTTGGGTAGTATAGATTCAAAGTTGTGAAGATCATGACTCCCGGTGGTAGAGCAACCACAGGGGGGAGGGGTCAAATTTTTACATAGGAATATATAAGATATATTGTATCTTATAAAAATAATATTTAGATATATCATTTTGATACAAGAAATGAGCGCTTCGAGGTACGATTTTCTTCTTTCACATATCGCATAGCACTCTAACTCCGTCACTACCCCTACTCTGTCACTTTCGGGAAACTCCTCGCCGTTTTTAATCAAGTGCGATTATGACGTCATTTTTTGCATGTCAAAAATCCTCAATCAAATGTCAACAATTTACAATGTTTAAATTTAAGAATGTGTTCAAACATAACAAAAGTACACCCTGTTCATTTTATGCAACAATAATTGCGTGAAATCAGCTAACACCTTTTTACGGGTGCACTAAAATAACGATATTTCTGACATGCGGGCCTATTTGATTATTTACTGTGGTCAGTCATTTTAAGAGAGGTCAAAATGAAACATTCACATGTAATTTATTTTTTATTAAGGTTATTAATTTTTTCAGTCTGCAATAGCCTTTATGCACTACACTGATGATTACGTCAAATCCCTCATGCCGTAATTTTTGCCTTACACAGGGTTACAGATATATACGGTGTGTCTGTAATTATAGAAGATGCTACATTTATTAAGAATGTAATAAATAAATAATATAATCATTAATATATTCATTATTGATATGATATATTTGAAACATGTAAGGACAGAAAACAAACGATGTCCATACATTCTGAAAAGGTCATTGTGATTGTTGTTACAAGGACCAATTTTTTTAGCTCACCGAGACGAAGTCAGGGGGAGCTTATGCTATTATGGCGTCGGCGTCCGGACCTGGTTAAAGTTTTTGTTGCAGGTCCTGTATCTAAGCTATTACTTGTCCTATCTTCACCAAACTTGCATGGATGATGCATCTTGACCTACTAATGGACTTAAAAGACTTGGATGCTGAATCTGAGTCCTAAATTTCAGGTGCTGGAGGAGGTTAAGGTTGTTGGACCAGGTTAAAGTTTTTGTTGCAGGTGCCTTTTGATAGCAATATCTAAGTTACTGCAGGTCCGTACTTCACCAAACTTGCATGGATGGTGTGTCTTATGATACTGATGCACCAGACAGGCTTGAGTGCTGAATCTGAGCTATAGGTTTCGGATGCTGGAGGAGGTTAAGGTTTTTGGCGCAGGTTAAAGTTTTTGTTACAGATGCCCTTTGATAGCAATATCTAAGTTACTGCTGGTCCGTACTTCACCAAACTTGCATTGATGGTGTGTCTTATGATACTGATGCACCAGACAGGCTTGAGTGCTGAATCTGAGGTATAAGTTACAGATGCTGGAGGAGGTTAAGGTTTTTGTTGCAGGTGCCCTCTGATGATTATATCTTAGTTACTACTTGTCCTAACATCACCAGTCTTCTGTGGATGATACTGATGCACCAGACAGGCTTGAATGCTGAATCTGAGCCATAGTTTTCAGATGCTTGAGGAGGTTAAGGTTTTTAGAGCTGGTTAAAGTTTTTGAAACAGGTGCCCTCTGATGATTATTTCTTAGTTATTACTTGTCCTAACTTCACTAGACTTCCATGGATGGTGTGTCTTATGATACTGATGCACCTGACAGGCTTGAATGCTGAGTCTGAGCATTAGGTTTCAGATGATGGATATGGTTAGGTTTTTTGGAACAGGTCACATGCTTAATAGATAATAGTACTATTTCAAACTTGCATAGTTGATTAAACTGTAATATGAATGAATCACAGAGGAAGCTTCAGATGCAGAGCTTGATCTCCATCATCAAGGATGCTAAAAAATATATCTTAGTTATTACAGGTCCTAACTTCACCAAACTTGAATGGATGGTGTGTCTTATGATGCACCTGACAGGCATGGATGTTGAATCTGAGCCATAGGTTGCGGATGCTTGAGCAGGTTAAGTTTTAATTGCTAGTGCCCTCTGATGATAATATCTTAGTTATAACTGGTCTGAACTTCACCAAACTCGCAAGGTAATGCGTCTTATGTATACTGATGCACCTGACAGGCTTGAATGCTGAATCTGAGCCATAGGTTTCGGATGCTGGATGAGGTTTAGTTTTTTTGGAACAGGTCACATGTTTTGCATAGTTGATTTAACTATATTATAAATGAAAGGCTGAGGTTGCTTCAGATGCAGAGCCTGATCTCCATTATCAAGGATGCGAAAGAAATCTCCTACCTAACTCAAACCTGCTCGATAGATAGATGTGTTTGTTGATAAATGATATAACATGATTCCTAAGATATAGTATTGTATGGTATGAAACAATATTGTTTAATATGATACAATATAATATCATATGTAATATTATAAAAAGTTATATGATACGATATGATATTGTATCAATTTTTTTTATATTTTATGTTGTGATATTGTACCATGATATCATTATGTATAGTATTGTATATTATGATACAATATTGTTTAATATTATATTGTATTATTAATTTATTATTTTATCACATGATACTATTACATAAGATATTGCAAAATATAATATTGTATCCTATGATACAATATTGTATATTCTATAATATTGTATCATTGGATATTGTATAATATGATATAAGTTTCTGTAATATAGAATTATATCACATGAAATTGTATAATATGATACTGTTGTATTATATAATATCGTATCATACGATATTGTATAATATGATATTGGTTTGTAATATGATATATTATAACAAAACATGAACTTGTATTGTATGATATTGTAAAATATATTATTGTGTCATATGATACAATATGTATTATAATACTATAATATTGTATTATATAATATTTTACATTATCACATAATATTGTATCATTTGATATGATAAAATGTTGTATCAAATTATATTGTATCATATGATACAATATCATATTATTTATCAATAATGATACAGTATCATACAGTATCATACTATATTATACAATATAATAATATCATATGTTTCAATGTTATGATGTATTATGTAATATGATATTGTAATATAATACTATATTGTTTTATATATTATGATATTGTATTATGTGATCAAATACAATAACAATAACACAATACAATGTCATATCATACGTTACAGTATCATATCTCATCATTGTTTATTATGGTATTTTATTGTATTATATGATATGATGCAATATTTAATTTTATATTATTGTATTGATTTACATATGAACATATGATTATCATACAATTTTTCACAGATGATATACGATATTGTGTCAAAACAGAATCCATGAATATCCAAGATCATAAAGTATGATTTTCATTTAATATGATAAAGGTGGTCTCATAAAGGTGAAGTCTCATAAGGGTGATGTCTCGTCTCGGTGAGCTTTGTAATCTGTGATTACCTATGTTTTATTCTGGCGATCATTTCACTTTGATGAAATGATATACAATTTAAATTGTATACACCGATTTTACTTATTATAACTTGGCCTAGATACAAGTTGAGTTAAAACTAAACTGTTAATATGTCTTCATTCCCTGGCGTATCATAGATAATGTGGGTGACGGTGTTAGGTTCATAAGTTATGATAGCACGTGTGATGAACGTCGTATTCAGAGGGCTTATTTGAATAATAATAAAAATATTTTTGTAAATAATTTTATAAATTATAACGTTTCATGTTATATTTAGAGATTGCAAATGATAAAAACCGCAAAAAATAATTTGCAGATAAACGCGGACTGTTTTCTGCATATGGTGACGTAGTTTGGGTACTCGGAGATATAAGAAAGTGGTGGGGGGGGGGGGGGGGAAGGAGGGTCTAAAATAAAGGGAACTGCACAGGGTCTAAAATAAAAGGAACTGGAGGTTTACCGTGAACCTCTACCAAAAATTTAGTTAAATATCTTGCATAGGATCTTATTTTCTGTAAAAATGGTATTTCATAAAGCTTAAGATACAATGTCAAAGATTAAGTATATGTAAAAATAAGTGTAAAATTTGGATACTCTATGGTTGTTGGGTTTTTTTTGTTATTCTACCGAAAGGCCATATTGCACAATATTAAGTCATTGTTGGTCAGGTGAGCGATGTGGCCCCATGGGCCTCTTGTTTCTAAAAAACCATTTGCATAGAAAACCTGTAAATTTTATGAAAGTTACTCCAGATAGTGTTAATTCAAATTCGTTAAAATCAAAATCTTGAGGATAAGGTTGAGGCCACATTGGGGATCCAGTTGTGCAAAGGAAAGCATTTTATTATTCACAAAATCTGAAATGTTATCATATAAGATTTAACTTATATGCAAGCATTTTTACCTATTGCTGATTCTTTAAAATTGTTTACACTTTGGCCCCTGGACGATTCATGGGCCTCTCAAGGGGTTCAGAGTTTGATGTAGGCTTATATCCTGTATATAAACAATAGTTTAGGATCTTTTTGAGAACTGCATTGCTCAAAATGTGATATCACTATAAAATCATCCTGTTAGAAAAGGGGCATGATTATAAGCATGATAAATGTAAGAATATTCAGGGTGGAAAAAATGGGTTTTTATTTATACAGGATCTACATGTATACATCTACATTGTCCAGATAGTTTGTATTATGACTCCGTTTAAGCTGATTTTTTCATGCCTATTGTTTCTCAGGTGAGGGATGTGGCCCATGGGCCTCTTGTTAATCTACCAAGAGGCCATATAGTACAATATCCTTTGAACATCCATATAAAGCCATTGTTGCTCAGATGAGCGATGTGGCCCATGGGCCTCTTGTTAATCTAACGAGAGGCCATATAGTACAATATCCTTTGAACACCCATATAAAGCCATTGTTGCTCAGATGAGCAATGTGGCCCATGGACCTCTTGTTACTGTATTATTTTATTACCAAGGCCATAAACATTTAAATTATACTGCAGTTTTTGGCATGACCTGTCATAACCTTTAACAACTATAGTCGGCAATGAACTTGACCTTCCAGTGTCCAGCATGCTCTTTATAGGTTTTATATGATGATTACTGTATCACATTGCTCATTAATAAAAATTTAAGCTACCCGTAGATTCCATAACAAGTCAAAGCACCTTGGGCTGTCCAAAGCTAATTGTAGTAGGAGAGGAAGAATATCGAAAACATATGGCTGGAACGGGAATTAAATCTGGGACCCCTGCAACTCTAGTCAGGAGCTCTACTACTAAGCTACCAAGGCCGATATCTATGGTCCATGTAGCCCCCCACCAACTGTGACCACACAGATTCATACAGTGGTAGGCAATTTGTCTGGAACTGCATCTGTCGTGTGCAGTACAAACGGGGGAGGTACAAGGTAAACGATTTAGGTGCGCTGTGGGCTGTACGGTAAAAACAAAGGGTAGGTGTGCCATCATTCCCGAAGGTCCACCAATATGCAATTCCAGAAAAAAAGGCAATTAATGCAGGATTCTGAATTTATTCGACAAGACTCAACGATGGCAACATTGCAATAATTTAACAGATAGGCATGTTATAAGCGATTCAGATATGGCCAGTAGTGGCCTCTGGACTCAAGACTCTGGGTGAGTCGGACGTGGCCGAGACTGGACGCCATATTCCAGACTGTCCATTGGCAATTGTACATAACTATATATAAGAATCTGAACAATGAGTATAAATTGACAGATGATGACATAAGCTGAGTGAAATATTGTCAGTCATAAAATAATTCAATAAACTCAATGAGTCTTTGATGTCCAAGACATGAAAACAGATAATTGCACAATGTTGTTTTAACAGAAGCAGTTCTTGGGACATAACACTGTCTTTTTGAAATCACACATAGAGTCCGAAAAGTGTCAATCACTAATTAAATAAGCAACTTTGTACAAAATTATGAGAAAATATTACAAAACAGATGTTGAAGTTTAAAAGTAAAGTCCAAAATAAAGTTGTAATTGAACAGTGAATTTTGCATAGTGATAGTTTCCCACTGCTCCGGGGGAAGATACATCCATGTGTTTTTGAATGAACTATCACATTACTTCCTGTTCTTTGATTTTCTTACACCTGTACCAGATGTTGAAGGAAAGTTGAACTGTTCGGTGTCTACAGATGATCGTTGTTTCCTGGTTTTGAACAAAGAAAACTGTCTTCATTGTTCATAATGGCTTGAACTGTTGTTGTCCATCGTTGTTACATTGAGTTGAGCTTCAATGGGGAACTCGCTGGCTGAAGAGGTCCAGGATCTGGCTACTGCAAAGTATATGCAGCAGCCTTGGGCTTTGTTGTTACCCTTAGGATTCATCCACCAATTGTGACAAGCGGTGAGGGTACCATAGGAAAAGGGGAACTAAGTCGTGTAGTCCCAACTCAAAAGACAGGGGGTCAAGCCTATAGTTATTAGGCTTAAATTGACCTCTAAGTCGAATATGCATAGAGCTTTAACTCGAAGGCAAGTTTCACAATTTATTTATATCCCCTCGTGTAACTTGTTGCAAAGGGGATATAGCATCGCCCTGTAAAGATAAGAAGCAAACATTTTTGAGAAATGGGGAGTTGAAAGGATGTCCAAAGTGAAAAACGGAGGCAAGCAGGATATAAGTTCACCCTAATTTAATCGAAACAAGCAGCCGTCTGAGCCGAATTTTGGGTATTACATAGAGAAGAACAGGTTCATAATTAAAAAAGAGACTTTGACAAATATCGTCAACATGATTTACCGGGAATTCATTTCATGTTAATCGCTGAAGATACATACATGTATATGTTTGTTACTCTTTTTAAAATATTGGTGTTAAGATTACGACATGTTACATGTAACTCGAATTTTCTCATAGAGCAGACTGTAAATCGCCAGATCTTAGCTACGTTTCCTTTTCAATATGAAAATTAAATTTGCCTACACTAATTGTCTACATGCGTAATGTACACTACGGCCAACGCGGTTTGCGTATTTACCGCGAGTCCTCGTGGTGTGAAATTGATCGCGGTTTAGCACAGGTAACTCAGGTAAAACCGCGCATCCTCGCGGTACAACTTCTCACCTTGGCCACACCGTCGCGGTACTGTGAAACCAGTCCCAGGTGAAAACTGTTCTTGGTTTTTAACGCGAGTTACCTCCCCCAATTTCTTCTCATACGGGAAATATGATTGGGAGAATAAATGAATATTAATTTTTATTCCTTTATTTTATAAAAGGAGTTGATTGTTACAATTTATTATTATTTAATAAAAAGTGGGAGAAATAAAAGGAAGGTGTAATTATGCTAATACAGAATTTTGTATACTATTTTGTATACGTTATGGCGTTACATATAAATTAATCTTGGCACATTCATCGCTAACAATTCTTGGTTATCAATGAATTTAATTGATAATTATATACCCGGTAATAAACACTTCACCAAAATATCTTATTTCGCCTCGAGAAAATAATACTAATTAGCGTTTCATTTACAATCTTTCATATTTAAATCTTACCTTTAAAACATACCTTACACTTGGTCATTTCTCTTAAATACATTTAAAGAATTCGTTTAATGAATAACAAAATACATGTAGATATATAAAATGTTTTAAAGTGCACTCGCTCATCACCGCTGCGACCCGGGTTCTATCCCCGTGATCGACATTAGTTGAATAGATATGCTGGTTGCCCGCTTGGACACGTGGGTTTTCTCTGAGCACTCCGGCTTTCTCCCACATCGATGACCCCCTCGCGCTAACATCCGTGCCAACGAAAGATATTAATATAAGTTGTATAACTTGTTTATCAAACGTTTTAAAATAAACTAAAAAAAGGTCCAATCAGTTTACGAAAATGCTAATGTTAAAATAGTGTGTATTTAAAAATTGACTTTCCTATCCAATCTAGCAAAAGTATGATGTTCAGTGAGTCGCCCAATATTTATGTTTGTTCAAAACACGGGATTTAAAAATATGAATGATCATTTATTCTGGGTTACCATCACATGTTAAAAAGTCGCAGTGTCAGTTGACCAACAGAGGAAGGTGAATTGCGTAACATTACGTATACAGTATGTGTATATAGAATTTTGGTGGTTGCCGTCAAGGTGGGTGACCTGCAGCAATTAGTGTGACTTGGGGTCCGCTAATTAGAACTATATAGTCCGTTCTTTCAAACAGCAAAATTTTCTTGATAGAATGATTTAATTTCAAACAAATGAAAATTTGTTTTTTTCAATTTAAATTTTAGGAAATTATTCTGTGTATTCATTACACAGTATTTACAAAATACATCCATAAAATTACCTTTTTATGATATACTTTATACTCGATTGAAATACAATTAACGAACAGACTATAATCAGGGTTAATCAGGAATGGAGAGAGTAATTGAGAACACAGCTAAAGTAAATTTTATATACACATCTAGTATTTGTACTTTTTAAAAAAGTAAAAATGTGATTGTTTGAATGAATGTAAGTTTTGAATCATTTTGGGAATCATGAACAAAGATGCGTGTTTTGTGCATAAGTAAAAAAAAAACTCTTTACGCGATATGTTGTATATTTTTTATTCCTCTAGCCTTGTTAAAATTAAGAAAGTTTTAATTTTCAATTTTCTTAGAATTTTATATATTTTGATTTTGGAGAGAGAGAGAAATAGAGAGAGAGAGAGAGTTGTCTCAACATTCGATAAGATTTCTCATGGCACGTGCATGGTCAGAGCAAGGGTGCTGTCAGAGACAGGAAGTGTTATGTAATAGTTATACACACCCGTAAACACAGGGATAACTTTTCTATAAATTGTGTCGTACTTGTGATTTTCTATATACCTGTCTGAATCAGGCATTATTTTATCTTCATGCAGTAAAGTTAGAAGGCGCGTATGATCAGGGACTTTTACTGTTTAAATATATACATCCCTGGTATGATATTTATGAAAACGCCCGTTACGGACACATGTGCTATATTATGTGCATTTCAATCAGAATACCGTTACGGCTACATGTTCTACTTTAGCAGTTCACATAAAATATTAGTTATTTGAAATGAGAGAGAAGGGGGGGGGGGGGGGAGAGAGAGTCTCAGCATTCAATAAAATTCTTCACGGCATGTGGTCAGAGCACGGGTGCTGCAATGGTCAGGAAGTGTTATGTAATAGTTACACACCCGTAAACACAGGGATGACTGATTGTCAATGTACCTGTCTGAATTATGAATTATTTCGCTCTAAGTGAGTCTCCGGTCCATATCCTCCACCCCCAACATTACCAAGTCCCGTTATTCATAATCTGTTGTTCTTTTACTCTCGATACTCCGAAGTGGCCGATATATGCAAGCGTTACCTAATTTTAACACCTACTTTGTCATTTTTAAATGGCTCAAGGCATTAGACGCGGGACCCGTGTAACGGGATTTTCTTCAGGTGACACTTGTCCTGCAAGGTGATAATTGTTCCATGATTGACCATACCGTTGCCTAGACTATAATTAGCACCGATCGTCCTAAATGTACATATAATCTGATTTATTTAAAACGAGAGAGAGAGAGAGAGAGAGAGAGAGAGACCGAAATATTTAATAAGTTAAATAAGAGTCAGATTGAGGGGAAAACATACATTCGTCAAGTTGAGTTGATGCCTACGGTAGCGACTTTATAATAGTACATCGCACAATATTTGTCTTCTTTAAATCTGTGGCATATTTAAAACTCATAATATGCAAAAAAATTATACTTTAAAATAAAATATTACTAATTTTCAAGTAAACTTATATGCATGATTTGCGTAATACATTGCTATGTTTGGGACTCTTGAACAACATTAACAAAATACATGTAGCAATAGTTTTCTAGAAGTTTTTGTTAAAAACAATTCCAAAAAAATAATGAATTTTTCTTCTATTGATATTTATATCTAAATTCTAACAATAATTAAAACAGCGCTTGTTTTCTCCTTCTTGGTTTAATCCGTGATACAGATAACACGCGTGTTACGGTGTCTTACACCATCGCGGTAAAATCGTGGCCCCGCGATCACCGCGATGACAATACCGCGACGGTGTATCGCGGAAAGGATTAAAACACCATCACGGTGTCGCGGGAAAATACGGGATCCGCGTTGGCTGTAGTGTATGTCACTGGATAAAGAGAATTCATTAAAGTATATTACTAAAATTTAATATGTTTCTGGTGTGTGTTCCCTAGTAATGGGAGCAACTGTACAACCACGTAAATGCACCCATCCCCCGTGGATACACACAGAGCGTGTATGGGTTTAGGAATAAACAAAATATTTTTATTCAAATGGTGTTTAACAAGTTCAATATTTGGTCTCTTAAATTACATGTTTATTTCTGAATAATGCATTTCCCCGCACAACATTTTCATTTCGCGAGGAGATGCTCTGCTTTGCGGTGCCCTTGTTGATTAATTTAAGTGATTTGAATTAACTATGAAAAATCAACAATAATCATAACAATATATTATTTTTATAATCATTTATGATAATATTAATAATAAAAACCAACTTAAATAATAAAGTCAAATAGAACGGGATAACAATAATTATTTATTGAAATGCCAAATAAGTCAGATTTAAATTTAGCTAGATGTTGCTTAGTCTACTGACAGACTGGTGGACAGTCAACAAGATAGTCAGTATGAAGACATAAGCAACAATGAGGTAGTGGCCAAAAGTGTCTGAATAAAGTGCCTTGAATAAACTGTTTAACTGTATTCATAATCTAAAAGATAATTAAAGTTAGGTACAGTACTCATGATAATAACTCAAAGCTAGGACAACTCAGAACAATTATATTGATTAATTTGGGATAGTTAGCAGAGCAGACTGACCCTCACTAATTACTCATCATCTGGCAGGCTGATTCTCCCAACGCCTACTGCCCAATTATCATTATTCAATTATACTGGGCAATTATGGGGCCTTCTAAAGGGGCACAGGTAAACTTTACCTGTGTTTCCTTGAATGAAAAATAATATAACATATAAAATAATAATGGCCTTGACCAATTATTATTTTTAATTGAGGAGTAGGCGTTCGGAGAACACACCATCTGGCATGAGTAAAATCTTAAACACTTTACACAAAATGACACACCATGACATAAATATTATATAGAAAAACTGTTGTTTTAAAAAATCAAACTCCCATTTTCAATTTTATCTTTTCTACTGAGATTTAATTTTTAACCAGGTTTTTTAATGAAAAAGTTATTAAAATGGTGAAAATGGCGGGCTGCCAAAAGGGTAGCCCTATTATGCGGATAACTCCTACAGTTTTTAAACAGGTTTTCCATAGGAAAAACCTGTTACTGAAATGGTGAAAATGGCGGGCGGCTGCCAATATTATTGTACGGATAAATCCTCCTACAGTTTTCAATATAGGAAGTTGTTCTTTTGCAGATCTATTAGACATATATTAGAGGTGTCGGTGCCGGACATCTCATCGAAAGACAACTCGCCGAATGCGACAACTCATCGAAAGTCAACTAATCCAAAGTAAAACTCACCGACGCGACATGTCAACGAAAGACATCTCGTCGATGACGACAACTCATCGATATAAATTGAATTAGAAATATAAATGTTTGAACAGTTACGATATGGCTGAGGGAGGAAGCGATTTTACATTTATTCCTTCGCAAAGGAATAAAAACAAATTAGCTTACAGTGGTTTTATTTACATTTGTGATCGGAAAAAAGAAATTTAAAAAAGTTATTGGAAAAAACAAAAAGATTTGCTCGATCGTTTCAACATTCGGAGAACGAGTTGCGAATGGCAATGATTATTTACCATACCTTGAAGGGCTAGCACACAATAATGTTAATGTTAATTCAGTGCGAATACAATTAAAATTTTTGATACCTATTAGTTATTGTGTTTTACTTTTCACTTTTAGTGTCTACTTTTTCACTTTTATTTTCACTTTCGATAAGTTTCAATGAGTATCGATGTATTGTCGTATCTATGAGATGTCAATTCCATGACTTGCCGTATGGATGAGCTGTCCATTCGGCGAGTTGTCGCATCGATGAATTTTTTCGATGAGTTGTCATAGACCCTAGAGGTGTGCATATTGCTAGGGTTTTGATTTCTGATGATTTATCTAAAAAAAAAATATCAGCTGTTGAACTTAGTCATTTTTTGGCAAAGTATTGCATATAGGGTACCCCATTTCTCTGGATAGGTAGTGTTCCTCAATTCAGGATTGACAGATTGGATTATAGATACTGTTCACACAAAAGAAAACCCAATTTGCTGTCACCTTGACAGCTTTTCTCCTGTCAAGATATGAAGTTGTTGTTTTGCAGATCAATTGTACATATATTGGAGCTGTGTATATATATTGCTTGGATTTTGATTTTTGATGACTTATGAAAAAAAATAGAAGCTGTTGAACTTCGTCCTTTGTTTGCAGAATATTGCATCTAGGGTACCCCTATTGTGAGGATAACTCCTCCTACAGTTCTCAAGATAGGAAGTTGTTGTTTTGCAGATCAATTGTACATATATTAAAGATATGCATGTTACCGTATTTTTCGGGCATAGGCCGGTATTTTTTCTCTCCGATGAGCGAGCCCCGGCCTATCCCCCGGGATCGGCCAATCGTAGACTCAAAGTTGAAAAAATTTAACAGTAAAATATAAAATCCACTGTTTTTATCCATTGTTCTGTTGTAGCAGTTTATTATGAGGGTTGTTTTTTTCCATCCGTTTGAACTATTGTTCGATAGTTGTCCCGTTGATAATTTTTGTAAGGACATCATGAGTTATAAAATGTGCAGTACTGTACGAGGTATTTCTTTACAACCCTAATCAAAAGAATTTTTTCCCACGTTCGTGTATGAACCCTGGAAACTATTATTGCGTAGTAAAAAAGAAAACGAAACCGGTTGAATGAAATATGACGGAATTTTTGTGAATTCTTCATGTCTGCGTTCGCGGGAATCACTGGTCTAGGGTGTAGAATAAATCAAATGCTTTGTGTTTTTACAATTAATTTTCTGTTGGATGAAATAACGGTATTCTGGAGTCGTGTGTATATACAAAGGTGTGAAACACAGCCTGGCGACACGTTGTGTACACCGTTACACTTCATTGCATTAACTGTGTTTTTAACATTACAACTTCTCTGTATAACGGCAAGTCACTATTTAATTAATTAATGGAAAGAACACAAATTAAATAATTATGTTTGGTATTTCGTTTTCTCATTCATAGCGATTACGGGGGATAACTCTATTTGAATATGAAACCACGTGTTGAGCTAATGGACGCCATACCCCGTATTTACAAGTAGCTTTCAAAGTATAACTTGATTAAATGAAATTTAGCAATAAGGTATTAATAAAATATAAAAGGTTTGTTAAAATATTATACTTAGTTCTACCAGACAGAACCACGGAGGTTGGTGTTGCAATTAAATTTACACTATGTAAAATTACGATACGTAACGATACACCCACGAATACGGGAGACCAAACAGCCACAAAACACAGATGTATTTTTAAAAATTGCTTAACATATATATGTTAAGCAAATTTAATAACTTTAATTACTCTTTTGACTTTCTACATCGATATTCTGAAAGTATATACTTCATTCGATGACTTCCTTAATCAGCGGTCATACTTTCACTATAGTAATCATCGATTGAAAATCGGCTTATCCCCTAATTCGGCTAGTCTAAGGATTTTTCTTGAATTTTGTCTAAAAATGAGCAATTCGGCCTATGCCCCACATCGGCATATGCCCCGAAAAATACGGTACTTGGATTTTGATTTTTGATAATTTATGAGGAGAAAAAAATGCCAACTGTTGAACTTAGTCATTTTCAGAATATTGCATATAGGGTACTCCATTACTCTGGATGGGTTGTACATGTGTCTATCAATTCAGGGTTGACAAATGAATTATGGATACTGTTCACACAAATGAAAACCTGGTTTGCTGTCACTTTGATAGTTTTTCTCTTGTTTGCAACCAAATTACTGTAATCTGTAGAAATAGTAATGTTTAGGGCACACCATGGATTATGTATTGAATACTCAATGTATAGCTGACAGAAAAGACAATTAAAAAGCCAGTCTACATGTGGCTTGAATGATCACTATATCAAATAATGTACATGTAATTGAATAAAAATCATGTGTTTGGACATTTTGTTTTCATTTTATCCCCTTACCCTTTAGTTATGGTGTTGAATGTAGAATTAACTTTGTGCAACCTTGTGTTGTACTTGGCTAAATCTGCCAAGGAGGAGATGATAATAAATAAATCGAACCCTTGGCCAGCAAAGACAATATTAATGTCAAGTTCATAGCAGACCTGTGTAGCAACCTCTAATGATACAGTAATGCGCTCCATTCCCATGGTAACCAATAGGGAAAAAAGGGGGGTTGAAATTTGGTGAAATGTGAAATTTTCTCAAATATAAGATGTTGCATAATGAAAAGTATGAAAAAACCAATAGATATACAACTGTTTGCCTCAATTCATTAATTTTCACAATTTTTCCCATATTTTTTTATTGACTATCAGTTTCAAACGCTATAATACATGTAACAAATTTTTTTATCTCGGTTTTCCCCAATTTCAATGCTTTTTTTCTTAAATCTGCAACAACATAATTGATCAAACAGAATATATCCAGAAAGTGCAACACCTAAACAATATAAATCAAAAGAAATATTGAAAAGCCTTTGGACAGAGGCCACGGTGACAGTGATTCTCTGCATGAACTTTCTCAATTTTTCTTTAAAATTGTGCCATAGAATTATCTCCCTTGAATGAGTTCTTTAATAGTAAGTGCACAAAAGATAGTACATGTCAACTTCCAGTAGCAGAAGACACTTGTCAACAAATCAATGATATGCAGTATCTTCTTTGATGTGGTTTTAGTGTTTTCATGATGTTATAGATGGAGTGCTCTTTTTCCCAGTATTCAAGGATTACTTGTAACACTAACTTTAACACCAAACCATCATCTCAGATATGTTCATTCAATTCTTGTCGTGACAACATTGACGCACATCTTTAACAATTTAGTTTAGATCTTATGTAACCACTGTTATGGACACAATTTTTTTAATGTTGTAGCTTATGTATACAAAAAACAGGTTGCTATGTTTTAATGTAGGTCTTAGGCAAATGTATTATTTTTCTGCAATACATTACCATTTTCTTCCAAGACAAAAACATTCTTTTTAATATAGTTGTTAAGGAACTGATCTGGTTGCTAAGGCATACAACTGTATAGATGGTTGCTAGGGAGAAATTATTTTTCAATTAAATCATTTATCATGTTTCTTTTTGTTGTAAAAAGTTTGAATGCAACAAAAAACAATTTTTGCATTTTTATTGAAAAGGGGGGGGGGGGGGGGTTGCTATGGTGTAAAACTGGTTGCGAAGGACTTTTTCAGCTATATTGTCTTTTTTATGCAAGTTATTTTCTTTCTATTATGACTAATCCTCTAAAAAGATCATTCTGCGAATGAATTTAGCTCTTTCATTCAAAATTTGAAAAAATGAAAATTAAGCAAAATGTGATTTTTTAACACAATTTTCCCGATATTTTTATAAAAAGGCTTTTCTATTTTATTTATGATTTTGATAAAGATGCTCTTGGTCATTTGTATGCAACATACATTTTTTGCCTATTTTGTTGCAGAGTTGAAATATTCAATTTTATGTTAGAGAGCTATTTTAGAATTTGGTTATTTTCAAAAATGTCTCAAATATTGGTTACCATAGCAACCCAATAGCCAAAACTATTTTTTCTTAAGTATGTTAGTTTAAAAACTTTGTTTATGTAACATTAATCTATTTATAAATTGAAATGTGTTTAACAGTAGAAAATGCCAATAAAATATACATGAAAATCATAGAAAATGAGTTTATTTTGGTATTATAAGCTGTTTCCATGGAAACTTCTGAAATCATTAATAAAGGTGACTTTAAATTATTCATATCCAAAAAAACGATTAGTACAATTAAGATGGTCAATTTAAAATAGAAAAACGGGGGGAATTTATTTTCAAGTTTCATAGCCAAGCTTGATGATTTGTGACATTCCCTCTTAATGATATGATATTTTCATAAACGAACTACCTAGCGATCCACCAATGATACAATTCCAAAATTATATCATTAAAGGTCAAAATTCACATTCACTAATGATATATGAAAAGAACAAAAATAAGTACATCGTTGACCTTTAATGATATAATTCTTATTGCACTAGAGGATGAACTTCAACCATTAATGATATGATTTTGTATAATATAGTACTATTCTAAATTTTACAATTTGCATGTACCGCTGTCTATTTCAGTGTTGGGTAAAGTTAGTGTCAGACAGATTACCGTATTTTCCCGACGATTAGTCGGTATTTTTTTCCTCTGAAGCAGAGCACCCGACTTATCGTCTTGTTCGACTTGTCGTAGGCTCGAAGTCAGAAATTTTTTAAAAATAGCATTCAAAATCTTGGTTTTAATCATCTTGAGTTGGCTGTGTGATTGAAAATTACGTTGTTGAATTCACTGTTCATCTTTAATAATTATCATTTTCACTCATCTGTCAACACTTAAATACATAGTAATAACAACAGTTATTAAAAAATGTTACATTGTCTTTAATCAATTAAAAGTTTTACCGTTCCGTTTTTATAAACACATCGTCACATGGTTCTATGTATCACTAGTAGGAAGATAACATTGCGCAGTAAAATTGAAACCAAGTTTGAATGGAAGAAAATATTGCAGTAGGTCCGGGGGATGTTTTTTTAAATTTAATTATTTTATTTGTAAAGAGTTGTTAGTGGAAAGTATAAATCAGAAATATTTAATAGTCAAATTCAATCTTAAAATACGTAATCGGCAATTATCAATACTACTGTTTATACAATAGGCTGACACCGGTTGTGTTAATTATCTTGCCCTAGGGCTGAGATCTTTACGGCAATTTCACTCCCTGTGTATATAAAGAGTGCCGTTATAAGAGTGATTATAGTTCATTGATTAATTATTGTCCAATTCTTTGATTATTGTTAGATAATTTTTTTAGGAAACGTATGTATGTCGTATATCGTCATTATCAAGTCGTACAAATGATCGATCTATTTCTAACCGTGTCTATGTAAAACAATAGCGTGTAACTGCATTACTGGATACAAAGTAAACAAGTTTCATCAAATCATAGTAATTGCTAAGCTTTCTGCACTTGAGATCCCCCTTTGAAGTCCGACACGAGACAGGTGCATGCCTATGACACCGGAAATTGTTAAACAAACATTGACCACGCGCCGAGTCAACAGGTGGCTGGTTACGTAATGTCGAATACACTGGCGATAGTCAGAGTGGATACTTATTTTAATGCTTGGGAATAAAATATTTCTGACAAAGTAAGTTTAGTTTTGCATAACACGCGATATCGGGAATTGTTTAAAATGCAAGCGACTTTGTAGAAGTTGCCGGTATTTGAAAATTTGATGTATAAGTATAAAGCGAAATTGTTTAAATGTTAATCATTAATAATAATAATTGGTAGAAATATCGGTGACATCGTGGCATCATACACTGATAATGTTACTGCAGTTTTATAGGCCATTTTGAAGTGATAAGATCGACGTATGGTCTGAGATCGACGTATCATAGGATTTTGTTAAAATGTTGGCTAAAAATGGGCAATTCGACGAGTCGTCCGCATCGACGAGTCGTCGGGAAAATACGGTATTTATATTAACTTTTTTCCCAATAGTATTTATTTGATAAGATTCATTAATGTATCACACAGGTAATTGTTTTCACTATATAGTATTGTATAGGAAAAAAAGTTCTTAAAAATCATTTTCTATTTCTCATGACAAAATATTCAGAGGAAATGTTATTTGTTACCTATATCATCAGCTAACACCATAAAAAGGATATGCCATACAGCATTTTCTCAAAATATCTAGCTTCAAACAAGTTTACCCTCAAAACTCACAGACTGCACACTCCCCAGGAAGCTGCTGCATGTGCCCTGAAAGAAGAAGTCCCTGTGAAAAAAGATCTTCATCCAACAAAATACATGAAATATCCTTTTTAGTGGTACAAAACATTTTAAAACTGAGTAAAGGAAAATGTAAAAAGGAAAAAAGCAATTCTGCAGTATAGATGGAACTACATTTTGATTGGTCAGTTACTGCTGTGAAACCTTTAATCTTTAAATGCAGGCTAAAAAAGAATTGTCTTTTTACAAGTCTCAATACTCGGCTGTAATAGTACAAGGTTAATTAAAAATGTTAATTTTGCATTGTAGAATGTAAACATATGATAAATGCTGTAAACTTTTGACATTTTCAACTTCTTCTCTAGAACAACAAATTTAACCAAGTTTAGTACAATATTATTCTTTTGGGATAGGGATATTAAATTGTAAAAATAAAGAGCAAAACCCTTTTTAAAAGGGAAATGATTGTGAAAAAGTGAAAAATCTTCTTGGCACAAACTGCTGCACCAGAAATGCCAATATTTATACCAAAGTTGATATAAATGGTGAATATTCTAATTTGTTAAAATCGTGCCAAGGAGAGGTTCAAAGTTTAACCAAAAAATATAAGAGAAAATAATTCAAAATCAGTGTCCTTCTCAAGAACTACAAAGCTACAAATTGCGAGATTACTTTGCAAGCATCCTGAAATAAAGCAGTTTATGATTTATAATAGTTTATAAAATCTGTTATTCCCAAACCAATACTAGGGCCTTAAGATTGGTGTAAATCTCAACATGAAAGTACAAAAAGGGGGAAAATATCAATATTGTAATTATGTTTGTCATTGTATTGTCAAATCTTAGATTATAATGAAATAAGACTTTCTTATTTTAAAGATTCGAAATAAAATGATACAAGGATTTGCTGTTTAGGTGAGCGTTGTGGCCCACAGGCGTTTTGCTGTTAATTCACTTATTAGACATGTAAAATATCTAGAGTGGGTCCTTATCACTCGAAATACGAGCAGCGCACATTTGAGTTGTGTTTCTGTGTTCTCATAAGCTTGTGCCTATGTAGTAACCTCTAATGATACATCTTCTAATGATATAAAGTTGCATTAGAGGACAGAATCATAATCATTAATGATATAATTTTATCATTAACGTACTACCCAATCGTCCATTATTGATGCAAGTTCTAAACTAAGTTCTAAACTATTTAACTGGTCAAAATTCAAATCAATTTACGATATGAAATATAAAGCAAAACATGTAGTACATTAATTGTTTAATGAAATAATTTCTATTATATCAGTTGATGCACTTGAACTATTTCTTGAACCCTCTCTCTATCTATTTCTTTGTTGACTGAGATTATTATTAGTATCAGATTGATTATAAACAAAGAAGACAGTCTAAGTACATTGTTGCTCGATAGTGGTAAATTTTAATTTCATTATTCAAAGTGGATAGTCTTGCCTAGACTATAACCACTGGATAAGTCATGCAGCTATATGTACTAGTCATATGTATTTCTCGCTTTGTTAGTTAAGAAAAGTATGAGTTAGATTTTTTTTTAAACAATCTAAAAGAGTACATCATTGACCAATAACGATATATATCTTTATTCATGTATTGCATTAGGCCTAGTTGATGGTGTTGCTTAATGGATGGATTTCAACTCCTTTACCTATATGTAGTAGATATCCATGCAATCACTTAGCCAAGCATTTTGTTGAATAACTGATCATAATATTAACACAAGAAGACTAATAAAGAACAAGTGCACTTAAGCTATAGAGAATGGGCCCTTTTTCAGTGCCGTTTTTATGTAGAAAATATCAACAAATTGCTTTTTTCTCATAATAGTTAAGCACTGATGGATACTTCTGATTTATATGCATGCTTAAATTTACCAAACTTAGCATACAGTTTAAAAAATTGAGAATTTTTAAATGCCTATAAATAATCTAAATCCGGAAAAATCGAACCGAACCTACTTGAATTGTGTCTATTTAAATCAGAAGGAGGAGACATTTAAATCAACATTGCTCTGTTGGTGGATTAATTGGCACGTTTGCAGAATTATACTTTATGCATTATTTTACGTCTAAAAAAATCGAATAGAGCTTTGAAGTTGCATATTACCATAGTGACCAAACAAACATTCCTGACCATACAAAGATGATGGAAAGCGATTTAAAACGTGTCAGTGTTTTACAGTGAGCACATTTGACGAAAGTTTACCTGGGTAGAACCCACGTGATTGTTTGAAATAATTTATTCCATGCGTGGGTTCAAACATGGGTTACGCAGGTAATAGCTTACACTTGCTATAGGAAAAACCTTCAAATTTTCATACATTTTTCATTTTTTAGGTACCAGCCTAATGAAGTACAAACTTCTTACTTTCACAGGAGTTTTCTAAATGTATAATGCATATTTTGTCTTTTCCACAAGTTTGTACTCGATTAGGCTGACAGTAAACAAAGGCTTTGAAATGAACGCCCGTCCTCGATTTACTATACAAAATCACGAGTGTCTGCTGACCCCTATTCTGTTTTATTGCTTCGTGATTTTTATATACAATAAATTCAGCGCTAAAACTTGTTAATTCTTATGGAATAGATATCAATAGATAATGTTAGGGGAAAAAATATGCTTAATTTGAATCTTTATTTTTTTCACTTTTTACCGGGGCCCATAAGTGCACTCGTCCTTTGTCTATATAAAAGGCCGATTCATTACTGAGGATTGGATATAGTATTAGCTGAAAGCTCAAGTGATAACATATTATGTTATAAATACTATACATTCTATTGGTAATTTGGTACAATCTCTACGTAATGGTTGATTATAATGCAACATGTTTTGTTAAGATGCTCTGCATTTTCAGTCTAAACGGAGATTGTTATTGCTGCTAGAAATATATAGGTATATATATAATTATTATGAAAAATAAATTTTGCTCTTCCTTTGTTTTTATAGTGCATGAAACACTGTTTTAATTGTTTACAATTTTCTCTTTACTAACCATATTCAGCTGTGTCTGTAACAACTTTTTGGGGCCCCCTCCTTATACAATGAATCAACACCAACTTTTTTGTTTTTCCAGACACAATTAAATAAAAACAACCTCTTTAAAACAGTTTAAAACATTACTGTTACAGGGATAAATGTATTATCGCTGTTCTTAAGAAAAAATTACAGCAGATATAATCACCTCGATTTGTTGCCATTTGTTAATGCTGATTTTGAATAAAGATGAAAATAAAGGGTGGGCCTTAGTAAAATAGAGCGATATGCCTGTCAAGACATTGCAGTCCGAGGCTCATTGAGAGGGGTGGGGGGGGGGGGGGGGGCTAAACCTTATCAGAAATCTTGACAAGCCAAAAAAAAAGATTTTGAGTACGGCTATGTCTAACTTTGCAAAAAAAACGGGGGGGGGGGGGGGGGGGGGGGCCCTCCCCCTCCACGCAGTTCCGACGCCTATGCATTGATTATACATGTACATGTAATAGCTCTTTTACATATGACATGACAACATTTTTCATTCTAGTGTATTCATCAATCAAGTAAAAAAGGTTATGAAACATAGCACGAGTTCACGCCTGGTAAACAACAATCATTTATAATGCGGAAGACCAATTAAATTTTTGAATGTTTTTAATTTGAGCGCATTGAGGTACAATTTTCCTCTTTCACACATAGGAATTTTTTAAATAAAATACAATAACTAGCTAGTACAATGTAGTTGAAGATGAATATGTACCTATATGCATATTCTCATATATAATTTGATTGTTTTATAAAGTGAGGGGGCATAACTAAAATAAAGGAAATTGGAAGTTAAAGCAATACGAGCTGCATTTTTCATGGTGAATTTTTTTTTTTACTAAAATGTTCTTTTCTACTAAAATGACAAAAATATCATTGTTTTTGAATTTCTGTTAGCCATATTTTTGTGGTAAAGGCCGTTAAGAAGCTTTATTTGGAGCAAAATTGAATTATTGTCAACCTGTACAAAAATTGATTTGCTATATATATATTCCTTAGAAGAGAAATGTTTCCTTTGACAAAAATTAATGATTTTTTCAAATCTTATTTATCATGAAAGTTTAAGGGGGCTGGGGGGTGGCTGCCATTTTAGACAATATTGATCTCCTTTAAAAGAAGAGCTCCATATAAAAATAATAGAAAATGATAAAATTTTATATTAAAATATATGAAATTTTTCTTTATCAAATAGTAGTTGATAGCTTCAGAAATCGCATATAAGATTTTCAAATAAATCTGATGGTTTAATATTACATTATATTTCGACCGCCCAGCCTCCTTAAGTTATATGCAGACTTAACATACTAGCAGGTTTTTGCAGCAAAATAAAATTCTAAAAAAATACAGCTCATATTGCTTTAAAAGTGTACCCCTACCAACAATTTAGTTTTTTATCTTGCATAGGATCTTATTATGCCCCCCTTCAAAGAAGGGAGGGCATATTGCTTTGTCGGTCGTTCGGTCGGTCCACCAACAGTTTCCGTTCATTTTCTTGGCAGAGGATGAACATATTGAAATGAAATTTGGTATACAGGTTTATCATGATAATATCTAGGTTCGATATTGGGTACAATCGAGCAATTGTCGACAGAGTTATGGCTCTTGGACATAGAAAAATTCCAGTCTTTTGCAGATTCCGCTCATTTTCTTCGCAGAGGGTACACATATTGATATGAAATTTAATATACAGATTTATCTAAATAACATCTAGGTCAAGTTTGATTTTGGGTATGATAGAGCAATTTTCGACAGAGTTATATCCCTTGGACTTAAGAAAAAATTCCAGTTATTTGCAGTTTACGTTCATTTTCTTTGTGGGTGTTTCCAAGGGAGGGGGGGCATAAGTGTTTCACAAACATCTCTTGTTTTTGGTAAAAATGGTATTTCATAAGGGTAAAAGGTCAAAGATTAAGTGTAGGAAAATAAGTGTAAAATTTGGATACAGTTTATTTTATGGTATTCTTTTTTTGTTTTTCTACCGAGTGGCCCATATCCTTTGTCAACCCATATAAAGCCATTGTTGATCAGGTGAGCGATGTGGCCCCATGGGCCTCTTGTTTTTCATATGTCATTAGTGGACGTGAATTTTGACCTTAAATGATATAATTTTGAAATTGTATCGTTAATGGACGGCGAGGTAGTACGTTAAAGATATCATTGACGGTCAGAAGTCTGACCACTTTTGCAACTTCATATCATAGTGGAAACTGCATCATTAGAGGTTGCTACAGACCTCTTTTTAAAATCTTTACCTGAACCTTTTTTTTTATCCTCATGGCTCTGTATACATTATACCACACCAGTAAAATGTGAGTGAGTGAGTGGGTGAATGAAAGAGTGAGTGAGTGAGTGTCTTGCACTAGCTTTATAAGTCAGGAGTTAAGTCAAATAGATACCTGAAAATGATTTTCATTAAAATGTCCCCTTCATGATGGTCACCATTCCAAGAATTCTTCAACTGTACTTGCATCTTGCTTTGTTTGATATTTTTTTAATTTTAATAATTTGTTGACAGGTGACTACAATGACTATCTTAGCAGCAGTAACCATGTGGACAGTGCTACCCTTCCACCGGCAGCCAGTTTTTGGGACACTGACCATGCTGACCTTCCAGAACTTTTCAGCAAACTTGGCCTTGGAAAATATAGTGATCTTTTCAGACAACAGGAGGTCAGTTTCAAGGCTTTTAAGACCTATCATTATCCTGAATTTCTGAAGTTTGAATTATCTAGTAATCAAAATCCCTTAATTCATAAAAGAAATATAATTTTAAGGTCTCAATCTGTTAAAAAAACATTGAAAGACACAATTACTATACGCCACACAACAAGTTGCAGGAAGTGTAATGGTTTAGACCCATCTGTTAGCCATTCTGATTGTCAGTCCATCAGTCCTGATTTTTAAAAATACTATTAATGCAGATCGCGCTTGAAAGTTTACACTTCGGCTGATGTCAATGAGTGATGACACTATTTGATGTACATGTAACATTTAAACAGTTTGAATCACGGATTGCAATTTATAGAAGAATCATTTTAATTAGCGGATTTGGAACCCACCCACTTTTCCGCGGTATTGCTATTTTACCAATCCACTTTCACCAACTGCCAGCTGTGACGTTTATGTATCAGAACTGTAAAAACTGAATCCCTGCAATAGTTGACCAAGAGTACTCTCAATAATCGCTTCTTGCTTTTTTATGTTGTAAACAAAAACATACTGTTGTCCATAGATATTTTAAACAGATTCCAAGTTTCATTTTTCAGCATAGTGCTTCATCAATCAATTTAGCTTATTCCAAAGAATTCACAACAAATACTAACAAAAATGTGAAGAAATTGCATTTTATTGAACTTCCATCAATTAATGGCACACTTACTTTTACAAGTGTCCATGTACTGCAATTTATGGCACAAACTTGTGTAATTTTTTACTAATACTAGTATGTGATTAACCTTAATTTGTAAGTGTTCTCAGTCTTTAGGAACATTACTTTACCTCAAAATTCATCAGACAGTATATACTACTAATGTTGATACTCTAATTCTGCTCACTTCTGCTCAAACACACTAACTTAAATCTTGGATTGTTCAATTCACATGCAGATCAAGTCACAATTTTACTCAGTTTTACATGTATATTAACAAACCAAAACTCTTTATTTTACGTAGCTCATGTTAATGTTTCAAAGATTTTCAATACAGATTTTTTGTAAGTAAATATGTGAAGACACATGGTGTAAACATCTAATGGATTTCACGACGTGTCAACCTGTTTTACGGTGGATCTACATTTTTGCTGCAAGCTTTTTGTGATGAAAAAAATGTGCTATTACAGTCTGAGCAACTCATGAAATGTAAAATATATTTGTTCAAACAGTTTCTGACAAATTTCTTCACAATAAACTGAATAATGTTATTCAATGAGCAAAGAACAGTCTGTGTGATTTTAAACTATTTGCGCCTGTCCCTGCTTTCACTGACGTCATTTACAAATGTATGTTAACATTGCCTGGTTTATTTTTCAGTAACTGTAAATTTTAACTTGCAAGTACAACTTCGTATAAATAGAGCTTGTTTGGGAGTGTTACAGTTAAAATTGACACCCCCTGAAAACCATTGTCAACCGTCGCAAAGCGGAGGTTTGACAATTGTGTTCCAGGGGTTTCAATTTTAACTGTAACCCTCCCAAACAGGCACTATTTATTTTATTATACACTAATTGATAACCCTACAAGCGCGACAATTACATGTAACACTTAACAAACGAATGACATTATATAAATAGTGCCTGTTTGGGAGGGTACCAGTTGAAATTGACACCCCGAGAAAACCATTGTCAACCAATGCGAAACGGAGGTTGAGGGGTGTCGATTTCAACTGTTATCCTCCCAAACAGGCACTATTTATTTTGTTATACTGAATGTCTTAATTTTTTAAGAAAATTTTACTGCTTTTATATAGGAATAACGTGAATTCTACAGCGAACCGTGCATGCATAATTTTCGCGCATGTAACAATTTTTAATGTTACCCGTTGCTAAGTGTGTTGCTAACGCTGAGGGTAATAGAACAGATTATGAACTGCGTCTTAACCAATCAGATTTCAGTATTTAACATGAAAGTATAACAAAATGCTATAATGACCTACGTATGGACTTGAAAGACTTGGACGCTGAATTTGGGTCCTGAATTTCAGATGCTGGAGCAGGTTAAGGTTTTTGAAGCAGGTTAAAGATTTTGGTGCAGGTGCCCTTTGATAGCAATATCTAAGTTACTACTGATCCTAACTGCACCAAGCATGGTGCGTCTTATGACACTGATGCACCAAACAGGTTTGTATGCTGAATCTGAGGTAAAGGTTTTCGGATGCTAAAGGAGGTTAATGTTTTTAGCTCACCTGAGCTGAAAGCTCAAGTGAGCTTTTCTGATAACATTTTGTCCGTCGTCCATCTTTTCACATCTTAGCCTTCTTCTCTATAACCACTTGGCCAATTTCAACTAAATTTGGCACAAAGCATCCCTATAGAAAGATGATTATAAATTGCAACAATGAAAGACCGATCTTCATTTAAAAAGGAGAAAACCTCGAAACTGTAGAAAAAGGAGGGTGCATTTTAAAAATTCTTCTTCTCAAGAACTACTGAGTAAAATTCAACGTAATTTTGCATAAATAATCCTTATGGAAAGGAAAATATAAATCACAAAAATTATTGGCGAATTCTGTTCAAATTTGTGTAATTTACGAAAATAAAATTAAAGAGATAATCGCCGTCAATCAGTTTATAACTTCAGGTTCGGTATTCTATATCGAAAACGAAAGTTCTTTGTTTAAAGCAGCCATGTTTGATTGTTGATGCATGATGGGTCAAATTGACAAAGATGAATTTGCTTGTTGTGCAACAGTTTACGTGCGAACGGATACTTGAAACATGCTAAATATATTCGTGCCGATTTCGTTAAGTAAATTGAGGTTAAATCTTTAAGTGCGTTGACATTTTCACTTGTGAAAGTGGTTTTAGGTTGTTTTGAATTTTGTTTCATTTTCATTAATTTTGCTTTTTAATTTGAGGGGAACTATCGCCTGTATTTTGGAATTTTTACGTATGGAATTAAATATAGACCGGTAAATCAGACAGTTAATTGTTTACCTGCGTAAAATGCGCAAAATCTGATGCTTTAACAAGATATTATATTATAAATACTATACCGGTACATTCTATTGGTAATTCGGTACGATCTCTACGTAATGGTTGGTTATATTTGAGCGCCTTGTGGTACAATTTTTTTTTTCACATGTAGGAATTTTTTCAATAAAACATAATAACTAGCTAGTACAATGTAGTTGAAGATGAATTTGTGCCTATATGCATATTCTCATATATAATTTGATCGTTTTATAAAGTGAGGGGGCAGAACGAAAATAAAGGGAATTGGAAGTTAACGGTGTACCCCTACCAAAAATTCAGTTTTATATCTTGCATAGGATCTTGTTTTTGGTAAAAATGGTATTTCATAAGGGTACAATGTCAAAGATTAAGTGTAGGAAAATAAGTGTAAAATTTGGATACAGTTTACTTTATGATATTCTTTTTTTGTTTTTTTTACCGAGGGGCCATATGGCACAATATCCTTTGAACACCCGTATAAAGCCATTGTTGCTCAGGTGAGCGATGTTGGCCTCTTATTAGAGCTGGTTAACATTTTTGGAGCATGTGCCCTCTGATGATTATATCTTTAAATTATGCACGTACGGTTCGCCGAAGAATTCAGGTCATTCCTATAAAAGGCAGTAAAGTTTTCTTTAAAATTAAGACATTCAGTATAATAAAATAAATAGTGCCTGTTTGGGAGGATAACAGTTGAAATTGACACCCCTCGAAAAACCATTATCAACCTCCACTTCGCTTCGGTTGACAATGGTTTCCTCCCAAACAGGCACTATTTACCGGTATATAATGTTATATTGTAAAGAATTATGATCATTATGGTATTGTATCATTTTTTTTATCTTATGATATGATATTTTATCATGATATTGCCATGATAAGTATCTTATTATCACTGGCTACAGCATATCAAAGATAAAAAAAACCTCATGAATCTTGAAAGATAATTTTTTATTAATAAATAAATAAGATATCTAAATATTATTATCATATAGGCCGGCTTGATTTGTGTACACTGTTGTACACTTGGTGTAGATGATTTACGCCATATAATCAAGCGAAATTTGGTATAGTGTATATTTTCAACATGGAAACCAAAGTAGTGACAGCTGCGGAGGAGTTCCGTTTTTAAGACAATTTATTTAATAGCTTTTGAAAATAAATAATTTTTGTAATCCATTGTTACCCATGCTAGTTTTCAGGTACATGCAAAGTACAGTATGTGTTTGTTTCTTTTAAATAGGCTATTAAAAATTGTTAATAAGTTTATTTTAGGAGAGACACAATGCTCAGCAAAAGAGTAATCTTATTGTCAAGCAAAAAGAAAATTATTAAAGTGAAATTACTTACTTTACAACTGAAAAGTATAATCTGGCAAAATTACTAGCGAGCTAGTGCATTCATATGCTTTGAAAAATAAATGTGTATAAAACTATCTTTTCGGACTTCTTATTACACTTTACATGTTCAATGTATCTGTTGACTTTTGCTGACAAAACATGTTTTCATGATATACATAAAAAGTACAAAGCTTTTGAATTTATTTTTCTTATGCTTTGAGCTCTTTCATATTTAAAACGCAATATGTGCTACAATTAGGCTATCAACTCTAGCATATTTCTTGTGTTGCCTGCATGCCCTGCACAAAGTGTAGACTGTGTACATCTAAAGTGTACACTTTTGCACTTGATTAGAGAAAAGTGTACACCGGTTGTAAGGTGTAGACAAATCAAGTGCGCCCATAATTTGATATGATAAAGCTGGTCTCAAAAGGTGATGTCTGCCACAATGAGCCATGTAATCTTTATTCACCTATGTTTAACTTATTTACAAAAGACAGAATTTTTTTTATGTATTACTAACAATGTAATAAAAACAAATACATCAAAATATTGGCATGTTCACAAATTGACATGTTCACAGCGAGTCGACTCTTAGGCCCTTCAGGCCTTTGATTAAATTATTTTCATTATATATTTCTATTTAAATTTTCACTTACCCATTTTGACATGCAAGTTTAAAGTTTCACTTGCCCTAAATGACTTCATCTACTTTGCATTACTTCTCCTACAACTGTACCATTTTTAGCTCACCTGAGCAAAAGGCTCAAGTGAGCTTTTCTGATCACAATTTGTCTGTTGTCTGTCGTTGTCGTCGTCGTTGTTAACTTTTCACATTTTCATCTTCTTCTCAAGAACCACTGGGCAGATTTCAACCAAATTTGGCACAAAGCACCACTAGGTGAAGAGGATTCAAGTTTGTTTAAATGAAGTGCCACACCCTCTTTAAAGGGGAGATAATTAAAAAATATTGAAAACTTGTTGGTATTTTTCAAAAATCTTCTTCTCAAAAACTATTCGGCCTGAAAAGCTTAAACTTGTGTGGAAGCATCATCAGGTAGTGTAGATTCAAGTTTGTTCAAATCATGGTCCCCAGGAGTAGGGTGGGGCCACAACTGGGGGATCAAGTTTTACATAGGAATATATAGAGAAAATCTTTAAAAATCTTCTTCTCAAAAACTATTAGGCAAGAAAAGCTCAAATTAATATGGAAGCATCCTCAGGTAGTGTAGATTCAAGTTTGTTCAAATCATAGTTCCCGAGGGTAGGAACAGGGCCACAATTGGGGGATCAAGTTTTACATAGGAATATATTGAGAAAATCTTTGAAAATCTTCTTCTCAAAAACTATTTGGTCAGGAAAGCTCAAATTAAAATGGAAGCATCCCCAGATAGTGTAGATTCAAGTTTGTTCAAATCATGGTTCCCGAGGGTAGGAACAGGGCCACAATTGGGGGATCAAATTTACATAGGAATATATAGAGAAAATCTTTAAAAATCTTCTTCTCAAAAACTATTAGGCAAGAAAAGCTCAAATTAAAATGGAAGCATCCTCAGATAGTGTAGATTCAAGTTTGTTCAAATCATAGTTCCCGGGGGTAAGGTGGGGCCACAATTGGGGGATCAAGTTTTACATAGGAATATATAGAGAAAATCTTTAAAAATCTTATTCTCAAAAAATATTAGGCCAGAAAAAGCTCAAATTTGAGTGGAAGCATCCTCAGATAGTGTAGATTCAAATTTGTTCAAATCATGGTCCCCGGGTCTTGGTATTAACCAAAATTTTTTTTTTAGCAAGATCTACTGTACCCAGTTGTCAAGATATTTTGATACTGTAATGCTAATTTGATCAGAATTAAGGCAATTGTTGCTCAGGTGAGCGATGTGGCCCCTGGGCCTCTTGTCTATATATGTTCTGGAAAGGCAAACGCAACAGTTCTTGCTTGGCATGATTTTATTTTTTCTTGGCAAGACGGAGTGATATAGCCAGCTCTTTAACCTACTGAGCTATCCACGACTTACACTTTCAGGTGTAAATATGGAACACTATGATAGAAATCAGTTTTAAAAAAATATTCTCGTTTATTTAAGGCGTCAAGCTAATGTTTGGCAGCCTTCTAGCGATCGTCTGGATTGGCAATCGTCCAAATTCACATTCTGCAGTGCCTTTTTAATGCTCATAAGAAATAAGTTCCTTAAAGTATTAAAAGTATTACAAGAATTTTATTCCATTTATTCACTTAAATTGTGTACGAAAAACCCAACTTTGCCGAAATAAGTTCCTTAAAGTATTAAAAGTATTACAAGGTTTTTATTCCATTTATTCACTTAAATTGTGTACAAAAAACCCAACTTTGCCTCTTTGGTTATTAACAACTCATTGCATAAGTATATTACTTAATAAAAAAAAAATGGCGGATATAAATAAGGTGTAAAATTTCACTAAATACTATTTTAGTTTATCGCTTACATTTTAATTGGAGACCATGTCGTTGACGTTGATATGTAAATTTATTTGTAATTTAAGGCACGGTCTTCAAAATAAATGTAAGCGATAAATGTATCTAGTGATTTTGTTGCAATGAATAAACACAATAATGCAGTTGGTTTGGTCGAGCATTTTAGATAGCATGTTGTGTGGATTTGTTTGTAAACAACCATACCTTAGGTAATCTTGTTTCAAATGAGAATTGAAATAAATAAAAGTATGTTTTATTATTATAATTAGGGACACACTGTTAATGTATTCAAATTATGAACCTGTGAACATTGTTCAAAGACTGTTTATTTTACAATTTTAACTTTTTAATGAAAACTACCAAGCCAATCGTTACCATTTTTGGTGTGAAGCATCTCTATGGTAAGAAGGATCTAAATTGTGAAATTCATGGCTCTACCACCCCTGGGGTGCCACGGGCGGGGCCAAACATGCAAAAAAAGCCAAATTTTCAAAAATCTTCTTCTCTACTATCATATATATTTGTTAAAAACTAAATGCATGATAATGATGTCCATGAAGCCTTCAACCTAAATCGTGAAATTCATAACCCCTTGGTCAGGGGTTCAGGCTCTAGGGTGGAGCCAATATGGCCATTTAGTAAAAATGTATTCAATCTTTGAAAATCTTCTTCTCTACTCCCATATATATTGTTAAAAACTAAATGCATGATTATGATGTCCATGAGGCCTTCTATCAAAATTGTGAAATTTATGCCCCCTGGGTCAGGGGTTCAGGCTCTAGGGTGGGGCCAATATGGCCAAATAGTAAAAATGTATTAAATCTTAGAAAATCTCTTCTCTACTCCCAAATATACTTGTTAAAAACTAAATGCATGGTTATGATGTCCATGAAGCCCTCTACCATAATTGTGAAATTCATGACCCCTTTGTTTGGTGTTCAGGCTCTAAGGTGGGGCCAATATGGTCATATAGTAAAAATGTTTTAAATCTTAAAAAAATCTTCTTCTCTATTCCCACACATGTGGGCAAAAAACTGAATACATGGTTATGATATCCACAATCTCCTTTACCTAAATTGTGAAATTCATGGCCCCTGGGTCAGGGGTTCAGGACATGAAGGAGGGGGGGGGGGGGGGGGCGCAATATTGCAATATAGTGTTAATGCATATAATGTTTAAAAATTTTCTTTTCTTTTCTCACACATCTGTATAAAAAAACTGACTAATAATTATGTTTACCAGGAAGTCCTCTACTTCATGTCCCCTCAAGGATGGGTTTTGACTCTAGGGCAGTGCCAAAATTGATGTATAGATGTTAATGCATATTACGTTAAAAAATTATCTTCATCTGAAAGGAAAACTGAATTCATGATTTTGTAGACCAGATCTTTTAGTTTTTCACCAAAATTATAGGTTTCACAGTTCTTTTTGAAATGTGGTCGTCATTACAAAATTATAATTTTTCTACTCCAGTATGAAACCTAATTAATTGGATGCACATATATGAGACTCCATGACAAGTTTGTGTATGGTATAAATGCTACTCAGGTGACCGTTAAGGCCAATTGGCCTCTTGTTTTTTTTGCAAAATTCGATCCCAGGGCTTGGATGCCCCTAAGAAAATTCTATCTTATGGTTTCTCCACCCTTGATGTTTTTATGGTTTAATCGATGTAATGTTTGTCTAGATTTGAAGATTAATTTATAAACATTCAAATTGAATGTAAATATTGATATGTTGCAAATATTTTGTTCATGCTGTAGGAGCTAACACAGGTAAAAAAAAAAAAAAAGGTCATATAAAAAATATAAATCTTCATTAATCAAACAAGAGGCCCATGGGCCACATCGCTCACCTGAACAGCAGTTCCTTGTGACATTCTATTTCGTAGCATATGGTTTTTTCTATTTTAAAACATTGAACCCCTTTATGGGGCCCCAGTATTGGTCCGAGGTTTATAGTTGGCTTTAACACCATAAATAGTAACATAGGAATGAAAATGTGTAGCACTGTGGCGGGACCGCACGTACAAAGCTGGAAAAAATGAACGTAGAGGAGTTCCACATCAAGAGGAATAACTCTCAGACTGTACAGAACAACATCAAGAAAGATAACTTTTGGTTCCACTACATTAGAGTTTACACAATTTTAGGATCCTTGCATAGTAATCTCACAAATTGTAGCTTTATAGTTCTCGAGAAAAACTTTTAAAAACATTTTCAATATATCTTTCTAGGTTAAACTTTGAACCCATCTTGGGGCCCCAGTATTAGTCCAGTGCTAAAGCTTTATTTATTTGGAATCTACATTATTTAAGGATGCTTGCATAGTAATCTCACAAGCTGAAGCATTATAGTTCCCTAGAAAAAGATTTTTAAACATTTTCCCTCTATATTTCTATGCTAAACTTTCAACACCTCTTGGGGCCCAGTATTAGATTGAGGGTCACAGCTTTTATAATTTCGAATCTACACTATTTGAGAATGCTTACGTAGTTATCTGACAAATTGAAGCATTGTAGTTCTTGAGAAGAAGATTTTAAAACATTTTCCATTTATACTTTACATTTAACTTTTAATCCAGCTTGGGTCCCCAGTATTAGTCCAGGGGTCACTATTTTAAAACTATCAAACCTACATTATCCAAGGTGTTATGTATGCTAGTAATCTCACAAATTTAAGCATTGTAATTCTTGAGAAGAAGATTTTTTAACATGTTACCTTTATATTTCTATAATAAACTTTGACCCCCTCTTGGGTCCCAGCATCGGTCCGGGGGTCATGATTTTACCAATTAAGAATCAACATAAGCCAGGGATGCATGCATAGTAATTCCACAAACTATAACATTGTAGTTCTTGAGAAGAACATTTTTAAATGTTTCCTTTATATTTTTTAAAATGTTTAAATTTAGAACCCCCCTTGGTGCCCCATTATTTGTCCTGGAGTCACGATTTTTACAAATAAGAATCTACATTATTTAAGGATGTACATGTATGCATAGTAATGTCCCAAACTGTTGCATTATAGTTCTTGAGAAGAAGATTTTAAAACATTTTCCTATATATGTTAAAATTTAAACCCCTCCTGGGGCCCCACTTTTTGTCCGGGGGTCACGATTTATACAATTTAGAATCTTTACTATAAATACAACCTTTTGTGTAAATATTTGCATTTTTGGTGCAGTAAAACTTTATTAAGAAGAAAATTTTTAATAAATTGTCCTATGTAGGTCTATGTTAAATTTTGAACCCCGCCTGGGGCTCCAGTTTTGGTCCGAGGGTCACGATTTCTACAATTTAGAGTCTTCACTATACATATCAAAGGCCAGAACGCCCACAAAGGCCTCAAGCTGACATTTTCTTTAAGATAGGTATCATTAATTTAAACTTCTGTACCAATAGTCGGATATCAATTAATATCAGAATAAAAATGCTACAGTATTAGATTTTACTATATATTCTTACCAAAGTTGCACAACTTTACATACTGGCACTGTACCAGTTATCGGCTATAATTTTACGTTTTCTTTTCGTGTTTCCTTATTTCTTGATATATTGGAATAAAACTTTTCATACTTTAAATTGTGAACTCCTTATTTATCCATCGGTTAGATTATATCATCATTTAGAACCCAAAACATATTGTTTCTGTGCTTTTTTGCAAGCCCCGAATTCGCCTAGGTTTTATGATTTACTGTACCAGTTATCGGCTTCGTGATAATAACATAGTAAAATCCTTGTACATGTTGATTTTATATTCTGCAAAGTATTGATTGAATTATGTCCCTTGCAGGGTCAGCCTATAGGTCGTAGGGGTTATTATACATAAATTGAACTCATAAAATTATTCTTTTATCATCATACGGTAATACACACAATCGTACGCTTATCAATGCATAATTATACAATCAGGCGTTCAACTGCGCCATGAATCTCTCGGAATTTAGTGAGTTCCTTTTCTTTATAAATGTTATATGTATTGATATTATATGTCAAATCAAAGAAGGGATATAATTACGTATCACAAAGAGGTCATATTCTATTTTTAACTTATTACGTCACTTCCCCCACAGCTGAAAGTGCAAAGATGTAAATAAGCGGTAAACAATGATCGTTAAAGCTCATGTTTAAAACATATTGAAGAAAGTTTTCAAGCAAACTTACTTTTCTTTATTAGAAACAGATGACTGAACTAAAAAATCTCGGATATTCGCGTGCTATTGGTCCGAACCCTCAGTTTAGCCGATAACTGGTCTTAGCCGATAACTGGTACAGTACCAGTACAGATTAAAAATTCAAAACGAAATTCTGGAAAAAATCCTATTGACATATTTTTAATCAACGATTTATTTACAATTTTTTAGCAAAATACCCACGTGCATCCAGCAAGGCGTGAGACTTTGTTTACCTCCAAGTTACACATGTGTTTGAAAATCAAGCCTGGGCCTTTAACCAACCCCCCCCCCCACTGGAAACATCACGCAACAAAAATTCAAATGACCTCGCATTATTACAAAACTGGGATAGTTAGGCCTCTTACACATTGTTTTTTATCTAATATATAAAAATCAGCACCTGTTGCGTGCGGAAACGCCCTGAATTCAAAGGAAAATTTGGGAATTATTTTGCCTAAGCCATGTCAGTGAAATACTGTTATGACACCTGCACACGCTGTCTGAGTTAGGTCGTATGTACAATAAGTCCATAAATACCACAATATGCAACTATTTTTTTATATGCAATTTTAACATCACCATGTGACTGTATACTCAGTGCATTTCCTTATAAAATACGTAATGATGCATTTGTAATACAATGAATCATAACTCATCATGGTTACAAAAATCGAAGAAATTTCAAAGTTCATAATATAAATAAATTATCTTCTTTCTGCTTTAAACACTCTTTGAACAAATTTTACAGGTTCATCATTTGTATACGAGGGTAACACATAAACAGTGTTTCCCTAATTATAATAAAACATACTTGTTTTTAAATTTAATTCTCGTGTAAAACAAGATTATCTTTGGTATGGTTGTTTACAAATAAATCCACACCACGTGCGTTGATCTGCCGTATCTGTAATGCTCAACCAAATTAGCTGCAATCTTGCAACAAAATCACAAGATAAATTTATCGCTTATAATTATCTTGGAGACCGTGCCCGATAAATAATAAATTTATATATTAATTTTTATTTTTATCGGGCACGGTATCCAAATAAAATGTAAGCGATAAACTAAAATAATATTTAGTGAAATTTTACACCTTATCGTATTCATCCGTCATTTCTTTTTTAAACAACCTTTTATATTTATGCAATGAGTTGTCAATAATCAGGGAGACACAGTTGGGTTTTTTGGTGCACAATTTAGAAGATTTTTTAAACATTTTCCAATGTATTTCTATGTTAAACTTTGAATCCTGCCTGAGGCCCCAGTTTTAATCCGAGGGTCACGATTTTTACAATTTAGAATCTTAACTATACATACAAGCTTTTGTGTCAAAATTGGCATTTCTGGTGCAGTGGTTCTTGAGAAGAAGATTTTTAAAGACATGCACCCTATGCTCACTGTTTTGCAATTATCTCCCTTTTGAAAAGGGCTGTGCACTTTATTTTAACAATTTATAAGCCCCTTCCCATAAGGATGCTTTGTATCAAATTTGGTTAAATTTGGCCCAGTGGTTTATGAGAAGAAGTCGAAAATGTGAAAAGTTTACAGACAGACGGACTGACAGGTGATCAGAAAAGCTCACTTGAACCTTCAGTTCAGGTGAGCTAAAAAGTTAGTTTTAATGGGAGGGCTTTAATCAGGTGGAGGTTAGAGAATAAACATTGTAAGTTGATATGTTATAGGATGTACATTGTTATTTAGGGACCGAAATGACCGTAGAATATAACATTACTCCTTACTCTATCCTAATAATTGTGTTTTTAGTCACCATGCATTTTCTAATAGCTGTTTATCTGTGTTGTCACTAAAATGGGCCTTTTTATGGGCAGCGGATAAGGGGGAAAAAAGACACTTTACATTTGTAACTATAACTCTTTGAAACTTTGATGATCATAAAGTGCAACAGCAATCTTTTGTCTTAAAGTGTCCTCAGTATAAAGAAAATATAATTGGAAAAACCCATCTGTTCATAAATCAATATGATTAAATGTCAAATATTTTAAAGATTTGTGTAATGTGGGGAAATATCTCTATTAAAGGCTTTTAAACTGCAATGTTATACCATATAAATTTGTTTTCTGTTATGAATGTACTTCTGTGTCTCTAGTTCATACCTGATATTGTACCATGCCAAATGTCTATAAATATCAAGTTACTTATGTGATATGTTGTTCATAATATCATAAGATGGTTATGTATTGAGCAGATAAAGAATGAATATTGTATAAGTCATTAATTTTGAACCTGATACTGAACATGAACCTATAGATATGTTAAAGAGTGTTTTATATTTGAAACATTTGCAAAAACTCTTTATTTAGCTTTACTTTTTTCAAACATTTTTTTACTTTTCACTAAGAAATGCACAGGTAATGCATTACTTTACTCATGTAATGGTAATGTAATGCATTACTTCAAGAAAATAAAGTAATGGTAATGGTATTTAAATGCCCAAATTCATGAAGTAATGGTAATGTTATGTACTACTTTACAATGTAATTCGCCCCAAGCCTGATTTATAACTATTATGATTTCCATAATTATTTTTTACAGATATTACAATAAAACATTGATTAGTCTGTGATTTATAAACATTCATGAATTTGGTCGTAAGTCACAAGTTCTTTTGTATAATAGGTCAGGTCTTCCTGGCCCCCTGATGCTACGTGCCTTCAATAATTAAGTACACTAAAAAAACAAGCGTCACCTGAGCAGTTAAACCAGTTGGTAATTAATCAATCGATACATTTATATCTGTAATCGTTTTAAAAAATCTAATAGTTTTGATTGCATTATAATTTTGAGAATTAAAAGATAAATATAATGAAAAAAATAATGTGATGGGTCTATAGTACTCGGATTGGATTTAGTATTGCTATTCATGTATAATATGTGCATTTTTTTTAACAGCAGCATTGGTAATATTTTTTATTATCGATATCGATTAGATGCATTACAGGGATTAGGGCCTTAATTTCTATCTACGAAAATAATAATTATCACATTCTTGATTTTGATATGATAATGTTTCATATCTTTTATGTTATTTTGCATGATTGTTATTTGTATAAACACAAAATATGTAACTTTTTAAACCTTGAAATTCTTATGAAGAATTTACCATAGATATTTTTTTTAAAACCTTTGTAAATGACAGCATATATCAGAAAAAACTGTTGCAAATATAATTTTTGCATCAATTTCTTAAAGTGACTTAAAATAAAATTGGACAAGTGTTAAGCCCCCCCCCCCCCCCCCAAAAAAAAAGCAATATTTTTCCAATTTTTGTCTAGAATGGTAAATTGATGCTTATATTATTGACCAACTTTGAAAGTCAAGTTACAAACGAAATCCATAGCTTAAAAGACTTTGTTATGTAAATAAGCTGAAATATGACACCCCCCCCCCCACCCCCTACTCTTGGAAAACTCAATTATCTTAAATTTACATAGTAAAACTACCAAATATGTGGCTCAGACCCCCACCTTACCTGGCAAAGCTAAGTATTTCCTCGGACCCCTTTTTTTTTACCAAGAAAAACCCTGGATCTACTCATGAAAAGGTTACCTGTAACTCCAGGTTACGATTCCCCCTGATACCTCTTTGCACACCATCTAGCGTTTATTCAGTGCATGACTTGGTTTTGCATCAGTGATTGTTTGTGTTGCGTCAGTGTTTTAAGCTGGTCTGTTTTATGTTAAAGCATGTTCTTAAATATAAGTTGTTTTTTTATTAAGGTCTTTTATACCCTTTCTACCGCCCATACCTTTTCCTGCAGTTTTTCAGACATAAAAAAAATTTAACTTCATATTTGCAATGGTAACATGAGCAATGTGGCCCCTGATCCTCTTTTTATTTTAATGCCATCAAGCATCAATCAACCTTTTATTTTATACATACATTCCTGTTCTGATGACTTTTTATTAGTTCATGGTTTTTAAGAGAAATATTTATATCAGATATCTAAAATGTTATGTAAAAGACAAACCAATTTTTTAAAATCGCCATTTTGATATAGTGCAATACTCAAACTGCTTTAAAACCTGAAACTCCTTGAGTGGTGTGGCTCACGAACCTCTCGCATATATTTTATTAAAGGACATATCGCATGTTTTTTAATTTTCGGAATATTTTAAATAAAATCATTCTATACTCATTAAAAATGAAGTTTATTAACGTTTTCATAAAATATTCTGCCTAATTCGTGAGTTTGAAAGCGATGAAATTCAAATGTCACGATATGCATATTTTCTCTCTCGATCTACCCGCCATGATGTGTGACGTCATATGCGACCTCGAGCGAGAATGTGCTGTAAGCCATCTTTGTAAATGGATTAGATTTAAATGACAATTAAACTAATTACCAGCTATTAAATTGCCGATAACCGGACATGATGGTGTTCTGTGCCTCCTGCGGGTGATTTAGCCAACGAAAATGGGGATTTGGACTGTTGTTATCTTAAGTTTCCCTTACGAAAGTATGCGGAAATCTTGTGACAAATAGGGGTCTATCTGTCGACGAGAGGATTTATAAATAAACATTCAATTCATATGTTATTAATTATATGGTACATTTTTGTAATTATAGTTTCATAAATAAATCATATTCATTTCTCAAAAAGAAAAAAGTAGAAGTTTATGCACAGGGGCCTGTGTACAAAACGCAAGTCCATTGGAGAAAAATAACGAGAGGGGACGCCATTTTGGATACCGCCTCGCTTCATTAGCTGATATAATTTATACTGTAAAGGAATTCCCAAGAAATAAACAAAACAAAAAGACAAAACGTCATTTTTTGAGTACTTTCTGTGACGATCGGAAGTTACGCCGGATCATACAAAACATATTAAACTCATACATTGCCTTGTCTTTCCTCAAAGTTTGGATGTTCAAGTTTTTGTTAGTTATAATATCTAGTTGAGAAAAAAAGGTTTTTGTCTCGGGACCGGAAACTAACGAACGGAAGTGATTAAGAAATTGAAAATACATATTTTAGTACATTTATCTATGATGCGTTATTGTTCATCACATTGAGTAAAATGTTAAAAAAATTCTAATGTTAAAAAAAAAAAAAACCTTTTATTGCTTGAACACTTCGAGTGAAAACCGGAAGTGACGTACGACCAAATGGAACCCGTTAAACACATGTTCATTCAAATGTCCATTATCCATACAAGTTTTGTGTCTTGATCTCTCACAGTTTCTGAGATCTTGGGGGTAGTTTGTTTTTTTAAAAGAAGGCTACCTGAGATATTTGAGATGTCTCACCGGAAGTAGAACTTTTTTTGTTTTTTTTACCATGTGTGGATGACCTCTTGTATTTCTATAACTAAAATGTTACTTCCATGCTAAATAACCAACATATTTTTAAAAAATCAGAATTTGGTGTACTTCCTGTGACGACCGGAAGTTATGCCGGATGAAACAAAATAGTGTTAACACGTGTCCATACACAGGTCTATAATCCTACAAAGTTTGGTTGTTGAAGTCGTTACAGTTTTGAGATCTCGTCGATATAAGGTTTTTTGTCTCGGGACAGGAAACGGACAAACGGAAGTGCTTATTGAAATTTATTTCTTGTTTACTTTCCTAATTTACATTATTATTCATCAAAGTAACTGAAACTATCGAATGAAAACACTTAAATGGATAAACAGCTTGATTTGTTTGAACTCTTTCGGTGTGGACCGGAAGTGACGGTCGACAAAATGAAACTGTTTAAACACATCTTCAATCGAATGTCTATCATCTGTGAAAGTTTTGTGCTTTGATCACTTTTAGTTTCTGAGATCTCGTGGGTACAAAATGTGTTTTAAAAAAGCTACCTGAGATAATTGAGATATCTCACCGGAAGTAGAATTTTTTTGTTGATATAACATCGCATAGATAAGCTATGTATAGATTCATACTTATATATTCATTATATGGAAAACGAATTTAATGCGTAAAAATAATTATTTTTGAACTGCTTCCGGTGACGACCGGAAGTTACGCCAAACAAAACAAAATAGTTTAAACACATCTACAGATATAGGTCTATCATCCCACAAAGTTTGGATGTCCAAGTGCTTGCAAATTCTGAGATCTCGAGGGAACAAGGTTTTTTGCTGCGGGACAGGAAACGGACGACCGGACATGATTTTTGAAAAAATGAAAAAATTGCCTCGAGATATTATCATTCTCTATCATCCCTGAAAATTTCAGGAAAATCTATCAAGCCATCTCTGAGAAATTCTGCTGACAAAAAAGGGGGGAAAAAAAAGAAAAAGAAAGAAAAAACATTACAATCACTATAAGGTCTTCCGTTTTCAATGGAAGACATTAATAATGAAAAACATTACAATCACTATAAGGTCTTCCGTTGGAAACGGAAGACCTTAATAAAAAGAGACATTACAATCACTATAAGGATTAAGGAAAACGTTCTTGCCTGCTTTTATAATCCAGTGTAATATAGAGTAAACAACCTTAGAAAGTTGTGATCAGTTACTGCCATAGAAAGAAACTTCTTGTGCACCACAGTTTTACAATAATGAACATTCTGAGTCGTTAGGTACGCCAAAAACTAAGACTGTTGTAGATTTTAATAAATAAACACCTTTAACAGATTTATTTGAGCTACAATCCTTACTAAGTTGTGTTTACAATGTTTACACGTCAATCAATTTGATCGACATTGCCGACTTCATTGTCGCTTTTTCGGCAATATCATCGTTTTTCATCCGTACTAGTGGCTCAAACGTGTACGACTGAATAATAAGATTCTTTTAATTTAGTCAGCATTTTAAAAAAAACAACTTACATGGTGAATGAATGTCAAAATTTAAAGAAGATAATGCTAATCCTACAATTTGTTTACAATCAGCTGTTCGAAGAAGGTCGCATGTGACGTCACTGTACCATGTGACACGCTATCTAATAAACGAGTTTTTAAACAATCCAGGCTATAATTTAAATTGATATTATGGCTAATTACCGCTTTTATACCGTTAACAAACTGTATGGAGTAATTATTAGATACACAAGGAAGCCAAAAAATGTAAAACGTCGTATACTTTGGAAACTTGCGATATGTCCTTTAAGCATTCTAATTCTGTTTGATTCTAGATTGACTTAGCCACCTTTCTGACATTAACCGAGAAAGATTTGAGGGAATTGGGAATTACAACTTTTGGTGCTAGAAGAAAAATGCTCCTAGCCATTGCAGGTAATGTTGATAAAATTAGTTTTCATGGGAGGGCTTTTTTAGAAAATGAACATTGATGATATGTTATTGGATGTACATTGTTATTAAGGGGCTGAAATGACTATAGAATATAACATTACTCCTTTCTTTTATGTAGCTTTTTGTCCTGTCATTCTTTAGTCATAAGAATTGTAAGACAAAGACAATGACTTTGTCTTTTAAATAAAGCTTTGCTTCATAGTTTTACAAAATATTTCCATATACTTTTTCCTATGGGTTGATATTTTTTATATGCCTGTCTTGTGACACAATTATTATGGTATAGTCGGCTAGAAGTACTTCTGTTCACAAGGAAGGTCGAGGTCACTATAGATTTAGTCTCTCTTCACTCTAGAGATAAGATACAAAAAATACAGATTAAGGTAGGATGATCATATTTGGAACATAGGCTGTTTAAGACAAGAGGGAGAACACGTACAATTGTGTATTATAATCCCATCTCGTGCCTCTATACATGTTTACTCTTTTATACAATTGAGTCTTCATGCAGTTATTCCTTTGTTTTGTGACTAATTTTTGTTTTCAATTAGAATTAAGTTTATTTTGATTTTGTGCATGCATTAGATATGAGAAAAAGTAAACAAAAATGTGTTTTTATTAGATTTAAACAAAAGGAGGAGTCTACTGGCAACAGAAAAAGGGGTAGAAAATGTGACCACTGATAGAGGTTTTACTGATAATGGAACAACCACAAATCTGAGGATGGACTCTCAGTCCTCCACTGGTTCACATATGTTGGAGCATCTGTCCTCCAGCTTAGGAAATGGTCCATTTAGTCATCCAAGGTCCCTTATGAGCAGCTATACCTCACCACTTAACCATGGAGGGAGATATCCCTTGAAAGGCCAGTTTCTTAGTCATAGTGCCCGACTAAGTGAGTCAAGAAATACAAGTCAGAATGCTCACGTGATGAGAGGATCTGGACTAAGTGGAAGCTTTAATTACACATCTGTGGACAGCTTATTTCCAGGTGATAGATTGGTTAAGGCTCCTCCAGGATTTCCGCCAAGAAAAATTAGCCTCAATCAAAGTGCTAGTGGCAATCTATTTGCCTCTTCTGAGCTGTATTCTCATCAGATTGATTTTAATACACACAGAGATGCTAGTTCTCAAAATTTTCAGCCAGATTGTGTAAATTTGAGTGGAAGATGGTAGAATCATTGAGGGGAAAAATGTTGGTCTTAATCTAACTTTTCATGTATGTATACTTATTGCAAGGTCATTCCATGCAATCATACTTGTACAATACATATTTACAGTTATAAATTAATCTCACTGGAGACAAAATCATGCAACTAAGGATGAAAGGTTTATCAAATTCATGGCCACTGCATCTAAATACCTCTTTGCATGACATGTTGTTCATGTTTGAAGTGTAAAGGGAAATTTTTCTCAGATACATGTTTAAAGCATAGAGCAAAATTTATATTTATCAACAATCGCAAGGAAAATAATTTTTTAGGAAATGAAAATTCAAGTATGTGCAAACTTTAAATCTGAATGACTTAGAAGGGAATGGTCATGATTTGCTGACCCTAATTTTTTGTTTTTCTATTTTATTATTTACTTACCAATAGTTATTCTCAGTGGTTTTCCATTTTGAATGTTTTTTGTCAGTTAAAAGTTAAATATCATATCACCCAGGATTGATACAATATTATATTATACAGGATGTATTATATGATTCATTAGCATTTCTTATAATATGAAACAATGTCACATTGTACAACGAGATGCAATCTAATATCGTATAATTAGGAAATCACACCATATTGTATTATATTCAATGTTGTATTATATTACATGATACATTTTTAAAACACATATAAATAGTGCCTATTTGGGAGGGTAACTGTTAAAATTGTCACCTAGAGAAATTCATTGTCAACCGACGCGAAGGAGAGGTTGACAATGGTTTTCGAGGGGTGTCAATTTCAACAGTTACCCTCCCAAACAGGCACTATTTATTTTATTATACTGAATGTCTTTTTTTTTAAAGAAAATTTTACTGCTTTTATATAGAAATGAAGTGAATTCTACGGCTAACCGTATGCGTATAATTTACGCGCATGTAACAATTCGTTGTGTTACCCATTGCCAAGTGTGTTGCTAATGCTAAGGGTAATAGAACAGATTACCAACTGCATTTAAACCAATCAGATTTCAGTATTTAACATGAAAGTATAATAAAATACAATATTACATTTTTTGAAACAATTATGCCTTCTATTAAATTATGCAGTATAGAATCAAATGATACAGTATTGAATTATATGATGCAACATTGTAATGTATGATAGAATAAAGTTCTAACATTTGATACAGTATTATACCATATTCTACAATTCATTATCCTGTGGTATCACTTGATTCAATATTGTTTCATAAATAAAGATATTGTATTATATGATATAATTTAGCATTTGAAATGCATTTGTTTAGCAATTTAATCAGACAGGATGTGGAGTAAAATTATTTTTATGCTTCGAAGAATGGAGGGCATACTGCTTTGCTGCTGTCTGTCAGTCGGTCTGTCCACCAATAGCTTCTGTTCATTTTCTTCGCAGAGGTTGCACGTATTGCAATGAAATTTGGTGTACAGATTTATCATAGAAATATCTAGGTCAAATTCTATCAAAACAAAACAAATACAATCAAGCCATTTTCAACAGAGTTATGTTCCTTGGACTTAAAAAATTCAAATTATCTAGGTCAAATTCGAATTTGGGTACGATCAAGCCATTTCCGACAGAGTTATGCCCCTTGGACTTAGTAAAATTCCAATTATTTGCAGTTTCCATCCATTTTCTTCCTAGATGTTACCAAAGGAGGGGGGCGTAAGTGTTTCACAAACATCTAGCTCTTTTTAATTTTGTTTTGCACAAATCATGACCACCACCCCCCCCCCCCCCCCTGTACATGTTGTTATCCACAGGTACCTGCATTTGATGTTACCTTGTGAGGTATTCTTTGAAACTTCAAACCAATAAATGTCAGTTCTACTTTCAGTTCTTATAGTGAGTTCAAAAACTCAAGTGTCCACTAAATTTCAAAATTATTTGTCCTTTTCATTTAAATGTGTTGTTGTTTATTTAATTCCTTTACTTATATACATTTGATATCAAAACATTTTAACATGTTTACAAGATGGCCAACTGACCTTTATAAATTGTACAGGCTGTACAATATTGACTTTGTAAATTTGATTCAGCAACATATTTTTAAATATGTATGTAATTTCACTTGTATATGATATACATCAGTTATTTTCATGATAAAAAAGTAAACTGGTAAATTTATATACTGTATGTAAAACTCCTATTATTGAATATTGAGCATTTTGAATAGATGTAATTTGAGTATGCAAAGATATTTTTTAATGAGCTTGTAAATTGTGAAGAAAGTAATCTCAGCTTCTTTAGTTTGAATTGACAAGCAATTGTGTAAGATATATGTTTATTTGTACCTATTTTTTTATTATAATTTTTTTTATCCTCACATATTTTTATTGCAAAGGGATTTGCTTGATTTTTCAGGATCTTTTTATCATCTAATCTCAGAATATATATGACACTTCTTCCTTTTGGAATTTTTGTAAAAAAAAAAAATAATGTGCAAATAGTAGCTTCAATTAGATTTACATTTAAGCTACTAATATCGAAACTAAACAGTCTCCAAATACTATTTACATATCTCAAACTTTATTTTTATTACATAATTGATTTATAATTATAACATAAGGAATGTGTAGAAAGATATTTACAGTATTTCAGTAATCTGGAAGTCATGACAATCACTTTTGCTTTGACATTTTTTTTCTGTTAGTGGAGGTGACACATGGACGCAGATTTTTGCAATTCAATGGCCTTATGGTGAAGTTTGTACCTAGAACATCCACATTTTGTGGAAATATGAAAATATTTCAAAAGGTCTGACCCGTCTCAGTAAATCCTTTCTCTTAATTACAATGTGACAATGTTACAACTGGAAATTTTAGTTTTCATTTTAAATCCTCAATTCAAGAATGTAAGTTTCTAAAAGAAAACAAAATGTTTGACAGTTTTGATTGCCCTGTAAGTAAATCTAAATTAGGCTAGGCAAATCATTTGAGGATTGACGATTAAGTTTTAATGTAATATTCATCCACATCTAGGACACCTATTATTCAGTCAGAATGAGATTGATTAGTCAGTTATTTCATTGAAGAAATGAATCGTGTTTATTTAGTTTAAGTATGATGATCAATACATAGGACATATTTTTAGTTCATCTGAGCAGAAAGCTCAAGTGGTGTTTTTTTTTTTTTTTTTATCAAAATTTGTCTTTTGTCTGTCATCAATGTCTGTGTTGTTAACTTTCATTTTCATCATCTCCAAGTTTGGCCAATTTTAACCGAACTTAACACACGGCATTTTTGGGTGAAGAAGATTCAAGTTTGTTCAATTGAAAGACTATGTACTCTTTCAAGGGGAGATAATCTTCTCAAAAGCCTTTGACCAGAAAAGCTGAAACCTGTGTAGAAGCTTTCTTAGGTAGTGTAGATTCAAGTTTGTTTAAGATAAATTCTGTGTAAGCATCAAAATTCGGTGGCCACGCATAGTCACAAATTTTGTTCATACTTGACAGTTTGATAGACTTTGGTGAGTAAAAAAGCTTAACACCATTTGTTTGTTGCTATGTGGTCCTGTTGCCAGGGTAACCGAGGGTAAAGATTTAAAAAATGGCATTTTAATGCTTTATATTTGAGAACATATTGTGAGTAATGTGCAGAAGTTGGGGTTTCCAGGGTAGAATATATTATTAAAAATAGTTGTCATTTTTTAAAAGAAAGAAAAAAATTCACGGAGAAACGCATATTTTTAGTGCGTTTCCATGGTTACTAAACAGAAATTTTAAAAGCTGATATCATCATTAAATTTGAATAAAAAGTGCAAATCTTGGATTTTTTGGTAAACACTATTATGATTGTGCAATTAAGAATTTTAATATGAAAATTGGGAACTGTTGCTATGGTAACAAGCTTAAAAATAAAGGAAAATTATAATATTTTTAGGCATCTTTGAATGAATATTATTCACTTATAATGAATAAATATATAAAATCAAATGGTGAGAAAAAATCAAGTATGTCCTTAACTTTAATGACACTTGAAAAAAATCTGATTTTTTTAAAAAATAACTGCCGTTGCTATGGACTTTTCAGAAAGTAAGAATTTCTGCGTGATTTTTTACGCAACTTAATTTTCCATAGCAGCAAATCTTCTCTGTTGCATAACAAAGCTTTTTGTGGTATATAATGAAAATTTAGATATATCTTTACTAGTTCCAACTAAAACAATTGGAAAAAAATTCTAAAATCGAGAATTAAAGCATATCAAAATTATCTTCAATTTCTCAGTTTTTCCTTTTTTTTTTGCCTTGTTGCCATAGCAACGAATGTCAATTTTCATAATAAAATATATATAGCATTGACATTGATATGGATGTAAGAATTTAACAGTTTCCCATTTTGGCTTATTAAAAAATTGATTTCAAAAATTTGTAACGGTTTCCACGGTAACATTTTAAAAGTATTGGTTTCTCCATCAATTTTCTGATATAATTAAATAATTGAAAATAGGACAAAGGCTGTTTTATCTCTTTGATAGTTTACATTAGTGGGCAAAACCTTCTAATGTGGCTTCAAAGTAGGTAAGTTTTTTTTTTTTCCATCTTTAGCCTTGATTACTATGGCAACGATTACCCCTAGCAATCAACTTTTAGTGGGTTTTTGCGTTTTACACCTAGGTGTGTCCATGTATGAAACATAAGGGAAATTGGTGACTATGCGTGGCCAGACCCTTTTATAAAGCTTTGATTCTTACATAGATCTTAAATCATGATTCCAAAAATGGAATAAAGCTTTTCTAATTAGTTATTGCTGTTGTTGTTCAGGTGAGTGATGTGGTCCCTGGGCTTCTTGTTATCGAATACTGTAAACCTAGTACATTTAACTGTGTATTCTATTTGGCTGTTTTGGCAGAAAGCAGCTTCAGCTTTATCAAATATTCTACCAAATGCTATGCATGCAATATATCATGCATGATATATGTATGAATATATCATAAGTTCAGAAAGGAACAATTAAATGAAACTATGCTAGCTTTATTGAAAATACAAATTCTGCCAAATATCACACATGCTTAATATATGTTAACAGTAAATAATGCTTTGGGTTATGTTAAGATTCATTGAGTTTTGATTTAGAATGTCTTTATAAAGTTCACTTGAAAGTCCAACAGAATTAAATTAAGACAGATTAGTGTTATCTGTAAGATAGAGATACAATTAATTAAGCCAGATTTAGCAACATCAAATGCATACTTGACTTGCAAATCACAATTATTATGACTGCATTCGGTTAGTTAAAAGTTATTCTGAAAGTTGACATTATAATTAAAACATGATTTGGGTTTTCATTATTTCAAAGTTTAATCCTCGATCTTGTTGCATTGTTTTGTAAGAGTATAGAGAGTGTGATTAACTATAACATGGATGATGATTTGTTGGCAAGACTTTGACTTTTAGACATGATATGAGAGATTTTTATTCTTAACCAATTTTTTTTTCAACTATAGTAGTTTTACATTCTAGATGAAGTCAAGTAAAAACAATCCGTCCATTTGTGTTTTATTTCTGATTTAACAATGGTTGCCAAATATTTTTGTGATATAGACAAATATGCATTTTGATTATTATTTTTATACATACAATGTAGTGTTTAGTTTCTTCAGTTTAATTGAGTGTGCAAGCTTTGTTCTAGTTTTCTTTTATTTTTTGTTCCTGTTTCTTTTATAAAACTGATTTGAGCACATTAGACCCCCAAATGGAAATCTACAATTTTTGCACCAGAGGTTGTGCTTTGCATGCTTTACTTACACCTCTGTCAACACGGGTTTGTGACATGGTAAAAACAGCAAGGCAAGCTCATGGTATTATTGATTCATTTCTCCGGTACAATCAGCGTGAAGGAGGATATTAATGTCGAATACTTTGTGGGTGAGTTTTAAAACACCATAGGAGATAGCATTGCTAAGTAAGCCCGTTGGTGCCAAGTCGAAAAAACAGCAAGGCAAGCTCATGGTATTATTGATTCATTTCTCCGGTACAATCAGCGTGAAGGAGGATATTAATGTCGAATACTTTGTGGGTGAGTTTTAAAACATCATAGGAGATAACATTGCTAAGTACATGTAAGCCCGTTGGTGCCAAGTCGAAAAAATATTTTTGGCGGCTGCCACATAGTTATCTGGCTGCCACTACACAATATCTGATGGCCACAACATAGTTATCTGGTGACGCTACATAATATCTGGCAGCCGCCAAATAATATATTTGGCTTCCTGATGCATGCGTATGTTTTAATTGGAGCTATTAGGGAGAGGTGGATACACTTAAGCACACTTGTACTACACTATTGTTGCAGGCCCACTATCATAGTATATGATTTCGTAGACAAACTCAAGTAATGATATATGTAGATTAGTGCAAAGTTGGTACATTTTCGACGAATGTTACATTTAAAGTTACTTTGTGCTAATTTGATATAATCATCGGTTTTTGCTGCTGTTTTGGTGGTGGTGGTGGGAGGGGGTTGGACACTTGCATACATGTAGCTCTGTAAAGGCCTTTAATGATTAATCTCAAATTAGAGGTTTTGAAAACGACTCCGTTGTTTCAATCATAAACAAAGTGGCCAACTCTTGTAATTTAAAGCTGGCATTAAACAAAAAGAAACAACAAACAACACTTTTTTATTGAAAATTTGAAGCTAAATTGCTCCTGTCAGTCGCCGATAACAGAATGAATATAACAGGACACGTTCATGCAGTGACTGCATCATGTTGTTTATCTGACAGACGTGTTTTGTCTCAAATAAACTTTAAGTAATTAGATCTGTAACTAACGGACCCCCCTCCCGACTTTCTGTACTTTGACCACAATAATGACTCCGTTTTATCCCAAAATTCACCTTGTTAGCGCTCTCATGCCTACAAATTTTGACGGATTTACGTGAAATTTATACCAAATGTTTATATCACTAATACCTTGGTCAAGTTCCTAAATCAGCCTTGGTCGATACTAGTATAGATCTACTGCTTGACCGGCGGGGGACCCAGGAATTCTATTCTTGTTAATTTACACATGTGATGAGATGTGCCGATTTCAGACCCACGGTGAATAATAAATCCCTCATTGCGATAGAGACCGTGATGAATAATTTTCTCTTTCCCTGTAAAGAGGTATAGCGCACTTGATATACGATTTGGCCTCAAATATAGGACTTTTGCAAATATCAGACATTTTTGAAAGTATATAATATTTAGATTAAATATATTCAAAGAGGCGCAAATAAGGCAATTTCCATGCTAGAAGAGTCTGATTTATCTTACAAGACATCCTTAAAACATTCAGGTTTTGTTAGGAATATATAGGAAAGTAGTTAGTAAACGATTTAAAAAAAATGGATATTTGACTATTTGAACCACTCTAAACCAAAGACATCCGATTAAAATTATGTTCTACAGGTATTGTAGTACACGTTTACATTGAATTAATTATAGTTTAACGTGGTCTTCGTACTGAAAATCAGACAAATATTTCAATTAGTGTCTTTTCTAATACAATCATGTACATGTATATAGCCATATATATTGAAAATGCATCTACTGATAATGTAAGATGCCTGGCTTAGTGGTAACGCGGAGGTCTTTTTGATTTTGTGGTCGCTGGATCAAGTAGTGATTTTTTTCCACTTCAATTGAAACATGAACATAATAGAGAGATTAAGTTACACGTATCTAATGGTCTGGGTTTTTTAAAATTATCTTGTTTAATTCAATCTGAGTATGAGCATAGCCAATATACACAGATCTCTTCATTAACACTACATGTATACATGTACTCTATTTACACTTAGATCCATTGCATTCTGCTTGAGCTTGTCACGGTTCAGAATATCAACTACTGCTATACACAGAGTTTCCCGAATTTATGACAAATCAGTTGTTACAGACACCATTATAAAATCAGTACAGTGTATCCAGGTTTCGAAAATCATATTGCGACAGCTAGGTACCTGAAATCTATTTTTAGTAACAGGTACTTTCCGTCCAAACACATGAAATGGAAAAAGGCGCTATACCTCTTTACTGCTATCAGTTTTTGTATACCACGAGAGCGATTTTTGAAAAATTTATTTGGATTAATATCTAAGACCTTAATAACACTCACTTTTTGGAAAATGATGGCGGCTTCCAATTAAATTATGTGACAGTGGCCATATGAATAATGTTACGGTCGCAAGTTATTAAGTGGCGGTCGCCAGATAATATGTGTCGGCTGATAGATAAAATATTTTTTTTTAAGTTGCACCAACGGGCCTCCGTACATTGCTGCCTTTTTGCACAAAAATCAACGATGGTTTGGAAGCAAGCAGAAACTGCTTTATAAAACTTTTAACATCTGGCAAACTTGTTCATGAGATCAGATTTTAATTTTTTCCTGTGCAAAACAGTTCTCCCAGTAACTTTGAAATTGAAAGGGATAAAGGTATTGAAGATTTCAATTGAATTGTTTATAATCATATTTATAGATAAAAGAAGTAAATACATCCATTTCAATTACAATTTGCTCATCATTTCAGTTTGGACAAGAATCTTGTACTTCAGGCATTGACAGAGGTGAAGCTTGCAAAGCTCGACCTCTGGTGAGAGAATTAGAATTCTATCAAAAAATGTTGTTTAATTCTAATTTAAAAATAAACCAAATCATGTTGTATGTTTTAATATTGAATTATACAAGTGTGTGTGTGTGTGTGTGTGTGTGTGTGTGTGTGTACACGGTTGCTTTATTTTAAATGATTCAGTGTTACCAATACTTTGAATCATGATGCTTCAAATATAAGTTGGTGGTTTAAACTGTTGATATCAATACTGTTATTCTTTTTAGGCAAAAAAGTGTAATGCTATAAGATGAATATGCTTTAGTTGTAATTATTTGTGATTTTCTTTTTAAAAAATAGTAAGTGAATGAATATGGATAGAAATAAAATTATTAAAAAAAAAATTAACACTGACTTGAAAAGAATTTACTTTTGTAATGATTAGATAATGCTTCACTCTCATTCATTATATCAGTATATTGAAATCAGAAATCTGATGCAGTTAAATGGTTATTGCTCGACATGTTCATTTGCATGGCCACCCATCCCCCATGTATTACATGTTATTGGCCCTGGGGCCATAAAACTTTACCTAGCACACTTTTGATCTAAGTCTCACTTGTTTATCAGAAATATACTCAGTATGTAGTGGGAAAGTGAGACTGAGATCAAAAGTGAACTTGTCTAGGTTTAATGGCCATGGGACCTAATCACAAAATATCTCGACAGTCTACAATTAAATAAAAGTATTTAAAAATAAGTCTTACTTTTTTATACCCCCGCAAAGGAAGATTAGGGGGGTATATTGGAATCACCTGATCCGTCTGTCTGTAGGTAGACGCAATTTTGTCCCCATTATAGAATATTTCAGTTTTTCGTGGAATAGTGCATATGTACATATGTCAAACACCATCTGAAGATGTGCATCTGTAATCTTTATTGAGATCAGACCAGATTTAATGACTTTATGACAGTTTTCATTTTCCTTATACTATATATTGTACACTGATGTTGAAAACTAAGGGAGGTAATCCTTACAAATTTTATTAATTACATGTAATTAATTGCAGGGGTCACTAAAGTATTAAATTGTTACTATATGTTCTTACCAAAAATGCGCAACTTTAGATACAGATTAAAAATTCAAAACGAACTTCTGGGAAAAATCCTCGTAACATCTTTTAAACAACACTTCATTTACAATTTTCGAGCAAAATACACACGTGCATCCAGCAAGGCGTGAGACTTTGTTTACCTCGAAGTTACACATGTGCTTGAAAATCAAGCCCCGGCCTTTTCACCTCCTCCGGAAACAACACGCATCAAGACTTCAAATGACCTCGCATTATTACAAAACTGGAATAGTTAGACCTGTTACACATTGTTTTTCAGCTCATAAAAAAATCATCTCCTGTCGCCTGCGGAAACGCCCCAAATTCAAAGGAAAATTCGGGAATTATTTTGCCTCAGCCATGTTTTGAACCTTCAGAGAAATACTGTTATGACACCTGCAATATAACTTATTTTTTGTTATTGCAAAATGAACATTATTAAATTGATTAATACTCATTGTGTTATGTGACTAAAAACATTATGAAGATGTCTACTCATTTCAGAAAGTTATGAGCGATTTACTTAACACCACAGTGTACACGGTGGCCACCTATTTATGAAAATATGATGAAAGTTAAACTGTCTGCATATACACTTGGTTTTTTTTATATTAAGTGATTTTTTGTTTTTAAATTGACAAGTAATGTATGAAAATGTATAAAATGACGCAAATTAATTAATACCGTATGGACTCCAGTAATGTCTGCAAAAAATTCGATGACCCTGCCTCTGGGGGTGGGGTAGAGAAAACGTCATTATTTCATACAATTTATGAAAATAGTGAGAACCTTTATCCAAAACAGCATGATGGTTTTGTTCTAATCTAACTTACGTGAGTGATACATCTCAGCTGTTTTCAGCTTTCACATCAACATTTCTCAATTTTTGACATAGTTTCTGTAACACAAGGGCCTGAACAACCGATTTATTTGAAATTCACTCCCCGAAGATTTTGTTGTTTACGACGATGAATACTAAATCGTATTTGATTTGCTGAAAATTTTCTGGACAGTTTAGACGGTCCGATATATTATAAATGGGTCATTGTTTCGAGGCAGTAGAACATTTCAGAGGAAATCTGGGCTAATTGTTTATACATCATTAAAAACAAAATAAGCCTGCTGCTGGCTACAAAACCCCATTGATTGTCATTTTTCGTCTAAACACACTGACTCAACAACTTAAACACAAGTAAAACAATTTTTAACATTGCAAACCGGTTTTCTTGCAGGTGTCACTACAGTATTATATTTTTACTATATGTTCTTAACAAAACTTACGATACAGATTAAAAGTTCAAAACGAACTTGTGGGAAAATCCTCGTGACATCTTTTTAAACCTTCAGTGAAATACTGTAAAGACACCAGCAAACACTTGTACTTTAAAGCAAATATATTTATATTAATATATCCAGATGGAGGTTTTTTGTTCTTTTTTCATAACTAAATATATGTTTTAAAAGTAATCAATCAACTCAAAATGCAAAAGTTTTGGTTGTCAATGATAAATTATTAGGAGCTAAAATGAACATCAAAGACAAATGTGGCTGAATTTATTTGTCCCTAGGGGGCCATTATCTGAGCCATGGTTTAGATGGAGCGTGTGTTAAGGGAAAATTGATAATCTGTAATTTGAATTAGGCAGTGGGGTTTTAGGGTTATTTTAATACTGTTTCAATTATAAACCAAAAGTTTCTATCATTATTAGGAAATACATTTGTAAATTATTTCATTATTGATAAAGAAATTATTTTGCATATTGATACGTACACATATAGAAGCTGTTTAAATTTAGTAGTTAGATAAATTGATAGTGATCCTCTAAAGCTTAATGAATTACAAATAAAATTCAAAATCATGGATCTGATTGTAATGTTTTGGCAATTTTGAAATTGTAATTTTTTACATTTAGATAATAAAAGTATGCAAATCATGGTAAATGTTTTGCTAGGTTTATCCTTAACAAGTTAACAAAGTGCAAGCTCATTAGAAAAATATCAGACTCCTGTGGGATCTATTTTAAGCTCACCGAGACGAAGTCGGGGGGAGTTGAGGCTAAACCCACGGCGGCGTCCGGACCTGGTTAAGGTTTGTGTTGCAGGTCCTTTTTCTAAGTTATTACTTGTCCTATCTTCACCAAACTTGCATGGATGATATATCTGGAACTACTTATGAAGCTTTTTGGAGCAGGTGCCCTTTGATAGCCACTTCAAGTTAGTTATGGTCCTGACTTCACCAAACTTGCATGGATGGTGTGTCTAATGAAACTGAAGCACTTAACTGGCTTGAGATTAATAATTACGTATAACATATCACATATTTACATCGCGACATGTTACGGGGTTCAGCCTTCTATGCTATTACGCATGCGTATTTACTGTAAACTGAACACATGCAGAGCTCGCGAGGATTCTCCTGGACATGTTTGTTGATAAAAATATGTCTTTTTTACTTCTCCCAGGTAATAATTGTTCAAAGTTTTTAGCTCACATGAACCGAAGGTTCAAGTGAGCTTTTCTGATCACCCGTTGTCCGTCGTCCGTCCATCTGTCCGTCCGTCTGTAAACTTTTCGCATTGACTTCCTCTCTAAAACCACAGGGCCAATTTTAACCAAATTTAGTACAAAGCATCCTTATGGTAAGTCGATTATAAATTGTTAAAATAAAGCGCACAGCCCTTTTTAAAAGGGAGATAATTGCGAAATAGTGAGTAAAGGGTGTGTGTCTTTAAAAATCTTCTCAAGAACCACTGTACCAGAAATGCCAATATTTACAAAAAATTAGGCAGTGGGGTTTTAGGGTTATTTTAATACTGTTTCAATTATAAACCAAAAGTTTCTATCATTATTAGGAAATACATTTGTAAATTATTTCATTATTGATAAAGAAATTATTTTGCATATTGATACGTACACATATAGAAGCTGTTTAAATTTAGTAGTTAGATAAATTGATAGTGATCCTCTAAAGCTTAATGAATTACAAATAAAATTCAAAATCATGGATCTGATTGTAATGTTTTGGCAATTTTGAAATTGTAATTTTTTACATTTAGATAATAAAAGTATGCAAATCATGGTAAATGTTTTGCTAGGTTTATCCTTAACAAGTTAACAAAGTGCAAGCTCATTAGAAAAATATCAGACTCCTGTGGGATCTATTTTAAGCTCACCGAGACGAAGTCGGGGGGAGTTGAGGCTAAACCCACGGCGGCGTCCGGACCTGGTTAAGGTTTGTGTTGCAGGTCCTTTTTCTAAGTTATTACTTGTCCTATCTTCACCAAACTTGCATGGATGATATATCTGGAACTACTTATGAAGCTTTTTGGAGCAGGTGCCCTTTGATAGCCACTTCAAGTTAGTTATGGTCCTAACTTCACCAAACTTGCATGGATGGTGTGTCTAATGAAACTGAAGCACTTAACTGGCTTGAGATTAATAATTACGTATAACATATCACATATTTACATCGCGACATGTTACGGGGTTCAGCCTTCTATGCTATTACGCATGCGTATTTACTGTAAACTGAACACATGCAGAGCTCGCGAGGATTCTCCTGGACATGTTTGTTGATAAAAATATGTCTTTTTTACTTCTCCCAGGTAATAATTGTTCAAAGTTTTTAGCTCACATGAACCGAAGGTTCAAGTGAGCTTTTCTGATCACCCGTTGTCCGTCGTCCGTCCATCTGTCCGTCCGTCTGTAAACTTTTCGCATTGACTTCCTCTCTAAAACCACAGGGCCAATTTTAACCAAATTTAGTACAAAGCATCCTTATGGTAAGTCGATTATAAATTGTTAAAATAAAGCGCACAGCCCTTTTTAAAAGGGAGATAATTGCGAAATAGTGAGTAAAGGGTGTGTGTCTTTAAAAATCTTCTCAAGAACCACTGTACCAGAAATGCCAATATTTACAAAAAAGCTTGTGTATATAGTGAAGAATCTAAATTGTAAAAACCGTGACCCTCGGACCAAAACTGGGGCTCCAGGCGTGATTCAAAGTTTAACATAGAAATACTAAGGATTTTTTTTTTAAATCTTCTTCTCAAGAACCACTGCACCAGAAATGCCAATATTTACAAAAAAGGTTTTATATATATAGTGAAGATTCTAAATTGTAAAAAACGCGACCCTCGGACCAAAACTGGGGCCCAGACGGGGTTCAAGGTTTCACATAGAAATACATGGGAAAAATGTTTACAAGATTTGTGTTCCATTTATTCAACTAAATTGTGCACAAAAAACCCAACTGTGTCTCCCTGATTATTGACAACTCATTGCAAGTATAAAAGTTTGTTTAATCAAGAAATGACGGATGAATACGATAAGATGTAAAAATTCACTATATAATACTATTTCAGTTTATCGTTTACAATTTATTTGGAGACCGTGCCCGATAAAGCAAATAAAACTTATTAATATGTAAATTTATTTGTTATCGGGCACGGTCTCCAAAATAAATGTAAGCGATAAATGTATCTGTGATTTTGTAGCAGTATAATAATTGCAGCTAGTTAGGTTGAGCATTATAGATAAGGCAGATCAACACACGTGGTGTGGATTTATTTGTAAACAACCATACCATAGGTAATCTTTCTTCACACGGGAATTGAATAAATAAAAGTATGCGGCCCGTTATTTGATACACATTTATATATTGTTACTGCGTTTCTGTGGGATAGTTTTTTTTAGCTCACCTGAGCTGAAAGCTCAAGTGAGCTTTTCTGATCATCCGTCGTCCGTCCGTCCGTCCGTCTGTCTGTCCGTCTGTAAACTTTTTACATTTTGATCTTCTTCTCTAAAACCACTTGGCCAAATTTAACAAAATTTGGCACAAATCATCCATATAAGAAGGTGAATACAAATTGCAAAAATAAAAGGCCAAATTTTATTGAAAGCGGAGAAAACCTCGAAACTGTAAAAAAGGGGGTGCATTTTTAAAAAAATCTTCTTCTCAAGAACTACTGAGTTAATCTTAACGTAATTTAGCATAAATCATCCTTAGGGAAAGGAAAATATAAATTGCAAAAATTATAGGCGAATTCTGTTCCAAATTTGAGATAATTGCGAAAATACTAATAAAGAATGGCTCGTTATTCCATATATCGTAGACTGGCAATTCATTGCGAATAGACTGGTCTTATGACAGGCATCGCAGGCTACCGCATCTCGAAAACGAGGTTCTTTGTTTGAAGCTGGCAGTTTGTTGTGCAACAGTTCACGTGCGAATATAATCTATGAAACATGGAAATAACATTGGTGCCGATTATTGTGAAGTAAATTGAGGTTAAATATTTCAACGCGTTGTCATTTTCACTTGTGAGGGTGGTTTTAGCATGTTTTGATTTTTTCGTTTAATTTTGCTTTTTAACTTGGGAAACAATCGCCTTGTATTTTGGAACGTAGACTTCGGTAAATAGGCAGTTGATTGGGAAAATGGTAAAATCTGATGCATTAACAACGTACTAAAGTGCATTTCCCTCTGTTTTTATTGTTTATTTAATTTCTAATTGTGTCAACAAGGATCAAACAATCGAGCGACTTTGGTTGAAATAATCGATTTTTGATCGGTAACTTCGCCGGAATTTCTTCCGAAAGAGAATTTAAAGTAGCCATGTATTCCGAGTTGATAATCGTGTAAATTAAATTCAAAGACAATAAAAAGATGTTTATGAATTTGAAAAGACGTTTTCACAGTCTCAGTGAAACCCTGTTGTGATTAATCACCCGCAACTGTCTTATCTTTAGAGGTTATAAATATGCAAACACATATACCGTGCATTGAAAATTACAATCGATAATCATTACATTTCTTGTTGATACTACACTTAGAAGGTAACTTGTAATTATTTAATAACTCTGCCAAATTAATTCAAAACCGTTTGTTTACAGTTATCTTCAAAACTAAAAACTGTTGTAATTGGGTCATAGGGTAGGACTAATTTCTCCAAAATAAACAGACTGAGTGCATAAACTGATTTTGTGTCACCTGGCTAACTCAATTACAAAACATTTTATCTATATAATGTATGAATGCATTAAAAAAAATGAAATTAAACAAATTGGATAAGTTTTTAAAAGTTGCCTATCATTCTACGACTGACGCTGAAATGTTTGTTGATCATTGGAATTGTCTTGCTAAGCATTATATACTTGTGTACAGAAAAATCAAAAGGATGATGTGCTATAACTACTTTCTGGGGTCCTTTCTCCTTTGATAAATTATTTGAAATCTGCAACAATTTTGGTATTTTTCAAACGAGTAAATAAAAACTTCTTTTAAACAGTTCTGACACATTATAATTATGAGGATATCCGTGCATTATCATTATTTCAAAGAAAATATTGCAGCAGAAAATCTTCTTGGTTTGTAACCGTTTGTTGTTTTTGAGGGAATATGAAATAATTAATGGGCCTTAGTACAGAACTGATACCTGTATGCCTGACAATACTTTAAATTATATAGATTTTTAACACATCATGTGACAACATTTCCCAGTCAAATGTTTTCATCGATCAAGTGAGTAAGGATATGAAACGTCACACAAGTTTACATCAGGTAACCAATTCTTTAAGGGAAGACCAATTAAGTTTTTTACTGTAGCCATAGCAACTTTTGCCACAGAGTTCTAACACTGCGTACTGCCTTCCAGACTAGCTGGCGATTCTCTGTCCGTCAATCTTTGTTTACTTTCACATATGAGATATAAGCTGTGAAAATGAAATGTATCTCATCTGCATGGTATATTCATAGAGCTTGGCATCTTAAATAAACACACCAAAAAAATTCACTTAGATGTGGAAAATGAAAATTACACTAATTTAAGTTCGATATTTTTTTCTTAAGTACCAATATACCAAACAAGAAATATTGCAGGTAAATGGTAACTACCTTTTCCAGTATTTTCATCATATAAAAAAATATGCATTGCATGGCCTCTAAGACAACGTATTAATGAAATAAAATGTTGGTATCCTTTAATTGTGTACATGTAGATTCAAAATGTTCAAATTATGATTACACACAATAAGGTAGGCCCACAATGGGTGCTGATTAGCTCACCGAGACGAAGTCAAGGAGAGCTTATGCTATACCCTCGGCGTCGGCGTCGGCGTCCGGACCTGGTTAAAGTTTTTGTTGCAGGTCCTGTATCTAAGCTATTACTTGTCCTATCTTCACCAAACTTGCATGGGTGATGCATCTGGACCTACTTATGGACTTGAAAGACTTGGATGCTGAATCTGGGTCCTAAATTTCAGATGCTGGAGGAGGTTAAGGTTGTTGGACCAGGTTAAAGTTTTTGTTGCAGGTGCCCTTTGATAGCAATATCTTAGTTACTACTGGTCCTTACTTCACCAAACTTGCATGGATGGTGTGCCTTATGATACTGATGCACCAGACAGGCTTGAGTGCTGAATCTGAGCTATAGGTTTCGGATGCTGGAGGAGGTTAAGGTTTTTGGAGCAGGTTAAAGTTTTTGTTGTGGGTGCCCATTGATAGCAATATCTAAGTTACTACTGGTCCTAACTTCACCAAACTTGTATGGATGATGCGTCTTATGATACTGATGCACCTGACAAGCTTGAATGCTGAATCTGAGCAATAGGTTTCGGATGCTGGAAGAGTTTAAGGTTTTTAGAGCTGGTTAAAGTTTTTGTTGCAGGTGCCCTCTGATGATTATATCTTAGTTACTACTGGTCCTTACTTCACCAAACTTGTATGGATGGTGCGTCTTATGATACTGATGCACCTGACAAGCTTGAATGCTGAATCTGAGCAATAGGTTTCGGATGCTGGAGGAGGTTAAGGTTTTAAGAGCTGGTTAAATAAAGTTTTTGAAACAGGTGCCCTCTGATGATGATATCTTAGTTATTACTTGTCCTTACTTCACCAGACTTCCATGGATGGTGTGTCTTATGATACTGATGCACCTGACAGGCTTGAATGCTGAGTCTGGTTTCGGATGCTGGATAAAGTTAAGTTTTTAGGAACAGGTCACATGTTTAATAGATGATAGTACTATATCAAACTTGCATAGTTGATTTAACTGTAATATGAATGAATCGCAGAGGTAGCTTCAGATGCAGAGCTTGATCTCCATTATCAAGGATGCTAAAAAATAAATCTTAGTTATTACAGGTCCTAACTTCACCAAACTTGAATGGATGGTGTGTCTTATGATACAGATGCACCTGACAGGCATGGATGCTGAATCTGAGCCATAGGTTGCGGATGCTGGAGGAAGTTAAGGTTTTAATTGCTAGTGCCCTCTGATGATGATATCTTAGTTATTACTGGTCCAAACTTCACCAAACTTGCATGGATGATGCGTGTTATGATACCAATGCACCTGATGGGCTTGAATGCTGAATCTGAGCCATAGGTTTCGGATGCTGGATGAGGTTTAGTTTTTTGGAACAGGTCACATGTTTTATAGATGATAGCTTGCATAGTTGATTTAACTTTATTATAAATTAAATGCAGAGGTTGCTTTTTATGCAGAGCCTGATCTCCATTATCAAGGATGCTAAAGAAATCTCCTACCTCACTCAAACCAGCTCGATAGATAGATGTGTTTGTTGATAAATGATATAACATGATTCCTATGATATAGTATTGTATGATATGAAACAATATTGTTTGATATGATACAATATGATATCATATGTTATATTATAAAAAGTTATACAATACGATATGATATTGTATCAATTTTTTGGATATTTTATGATATGATATTGTATCATGATACTGTTATGTATAGTATTGTATATTATGATACAATATTGTATAATATTATATTGTATTTTTAATTTATTATTTTATCACATGATACAATTACATAAGATATTGTAAAATATTATATTGTATCCTATGATACAATATTGTATATTCTATAATATTGTATCATACAATATTGTATAATATGATATTGGTTTCAGTAATATAGAATTATATCACATGAAATTGTATTATATGATATTGTAATATTATATAATATTGTATCATACGATATTGTATGATATGATATTGGTTTATATGATATATTATCTTATCACATGAAATTGTATTATATGATATTGTAATATATATTATTGTGTCATATGATACAATATGTATAATATAATAATGTATTTTATAATATTTTGCTTTATCACATAATATTGTAGCATTTGATAAGATACAATGTTGGAATCAAATTATATTGTATTATATGATATAATATCATATAATGTATCAAATATGTTTCAGTGTCATTCAATACAATATCATACTATATTATACAATATAATATGTTTCAATGTTATGATGTATTATGTTATATGATATTGTAATATAATACTATATTGTATTATATTTTATGATAGTGTATTATGTGATCAAATACAATAAGGTATAACACAATGCAATGTCATATCATACATTACAATATCATATCTCATTATTGTTTATTACGGTATTTTATTGTTTTATATGATATATATTATAAATATGACATGATACAATATTTAATTTTATATCATTGTATTGATTAACATATGAACATATGATTATCATAAAAAAAATTTATCAGATGATATACGATATTTTGTCAAAACAGAATCCATGAATATCCAAGATCATAAAGTATGATTTTCATATAAAATGAAAAAGGTGGTCTTATGAAGGTGATGTCTCATAATGGTGATGCTCCGTCTCGGTGAGCTTAGTAATCTATGATTACCTATGTTTTTTTAACTGATATACGTCTTAGGAAATGTATGATTTTTTTTTATCTTAAATGAGCTAATACTGTTCACATATGTGCAAAAACTGTAGGAAATAATATACCGGTGTTATATATAATTAATATATCACAATATATTTTCACCCCTACCCCTTTATAAAATATTGAGTTTTAGGTCAGAAAATTATCATGGTACTTAACTTTGCTAAATTTTAAATTTTACTGTTCTTAATTATTTAAGGACACACGAGACGTTCCTCAATTTTATTTAATTTTCCTTGATAAATTATTCCTTATTTATTAACATTTAAACCTGTTAATTCCCAAAAATTCAAGGTTTATTACCAGGCTATAATATTTAGAATTTTCCTTAAAATAGCATGCAAAATGCATTTGAATGCTTATAAATAAAGTCATGATAGTATATATTTTCAATTGAACACTTTATATCTAAATCAAAAAAGAATCATTTAACAGGAAAATATAATTATGGAATTACTTGGTGGAAATCTTCACATTGTGGAGATAGGAAAAAATAGAAAATAATGAAAGATAGGTCGCGTCTTACCGTAAAGTGTGTTAAGTCAATGTAGTTCACCATTGTTGCTCAGGTGAGCGATGTGACCTATGGGCCTCTTGTTAAACAAATTATTATTATGCTCATTTTTATCAATTAAAAGTAAATTTGCATGTAGAAATATGTTTTATGCCTTTTAAAAAATAGTTCATATTTTTTGTTTTACTCATAAATGAAAAGTAGGTAATAGACTGTCGTGTTAGACGCGTTTTTATCGAGACTATAATATATTCGGAAAATTTCGGAGTTTTCCATTTTATTGGGATTAGTCTCGTTCAACCAGACACTCGGCTGTCTCCGTAAATCTCCGACGAGCAGAGATACGGTATACGGGACATACTAAAGACCTGAAATATATACGAAAGACCTGAATGACATGAAATTTTATATAAATAGTGTATTTGAAATTCTATGTGCTGCGTCAAATAAAATGACTTTGTGTGTGAATTTATTGTATTGCCATGTGCTTTGTGGTAGAAAATTATCATGAAATGACACCCGTATCAATAATTTACGCAAAAATCTGAACTAAAAATTTAAATGGACCTGAAAATTTGAGCTAACCTGATTTATTTTTAATTCCTTTGAAATAACCATTATTATCTTCATAAACTGTAGTGCAGATAAGATTTATAACTCCATTTAGGAAAAAACTATCCGGCTTATTTTTTACCTTTTAAATTGTGCAGTTTCTACCGGATGAGCATGATCTTATACATGTACATGTACCTTTATATTAATCCATTTCTATTGTATTATGTGGTCCCTTGAAATTATATAAACTAATGCATTTAGTTTTAATTCAATACAATGCAACAAGAAAATCAAGATGGTTTGAAATATATAATCTCCAATAGAATAATGATGAATTGAACTTTGTAGTAAAATGATGTACAAATCAATGTGTTCTTCATTACCTCATACTATAGCAATGATCATACAATTACCGTTAGAAATGCTTACAGTAACGAACTCTATTCTTAATCATAATAGTAAAATGTTAAAATTCAAAACGTGTTGCTGAAAATATAGTAATTAAAATTAAAATCTACCATTTTATGGGGAACTTGGACGATACCCACTAATAATTAATGTTTTAGTCCGCATGATAGCATTTTGGAGTAAACTTGTCTTTTCACAAAATAATAAAGTTGCGTCAAAACTACAATATGCAATGGGTAAAATGAACAGACCCTGGTTTAAATTTATTGTTAAAATATTGAATGATTGTGGTCTATCTATTATTTTGTATCAACAAAATGTAAATATCCAGTGGCTTAAGAAAACAGTTTTTCATATACTTCTAGACCAATTCAAGCAGTCATGGAATAGTGAAATGTATAATTCATCAAAAGGTATTAACTATAGAATTTTTAAAACTACATTATCTTTGGAAAAATACTAATTAGATCTGCCATACAAATATCAGAAATCTTTTTGTATGTTTAGAACAAGTAATGCAAAATTGCCTATAGAACGAGGTAGATGGTATGATATACCTCGTGAAAACCGTATATGTACCATATGTAACTGTATTGAGATAGGAGATGAATTTCATTATTTATTTCATTGTACAGATGTAACAATTAAAGATAAGAGAGTTTTATACATACCTTCATACTTCTACACACAACCAAATGTTTACAAATTTCAACAACTCTTTAATTCTAGTAATAAAAAATTGGTGATTAATCTGTGTAAATTCATTAAAGTTATAATTGAGAGAGTTAGCTCTCTAGGTTAATTGTTTATCATACTTTTTTCCCTTTTTCATTTTTTTTCACTGTTGTATTGTCACTCCAATGCATGCAATGTATGCAATGTATGTATTATATGTATTATTGTTCAAAAAATTTTTGTGACTTTTCTCAACACTGTAATTTTTGCAGTTCAGAGAAGAAAGAAATTGTCATTGTCATTGTCATTAAAATGAGTACAACCAACTCGTTATTTTCTTCTTTGTGGTGTTTTTTTTTATGTAAACAACCAATGATAATTCATACAACAATTATATTTTTGCGGCCCATTTGACGCTTGCGTCAATATGATTTCTTGTTATAATTAGGGAAAAACTTTTTATGTGTTACCCTCGTATACAAATGATGAACCCGTGAAATTTGTTGAAAGACTGTTTAAAGCAGAAAAAAGATAATTTTCCCCTCGCGCAACTTGTTGCGAAGGGGATATAGCATCGCTACCGTGTGTGTGTGTGTGCACTCCATTTCAATTTTCTAGTAAATTAAAAAAAAAAACCTTCCAATAGAATTTCCTCAACCTTTGCACAAATATGCCTCATAGTAAAAGATTAAAACAAATGCAATGTCATATTAATTGGTCAAATTTTTATGCAAAAACTTAGATAAAATTACACCATTGTAAAGGAGGGGGGGGGGGCATACATTATGACTAAATTCGTTCAAAACTAAAAATATTTATCATAGATTGCACTCTTCTGTAAAATAACAAATTAAAAATGCATGTGCCTTTCAAACCATTAATACTATTTCAAATTATTATTTCATTAAATCAATGTCATAATCAACTTTGTATACGAGTTATCAATCGAAATTTCTGAGTAAGAGTTATCAATCTTCCGCTTCACTTCTTTGAGTAAGCAGTTCAAATCAACAACTTGATATTTTTGGGATTTAGATCTAGTACAGGTAGAGAAAATGTAGTTTTTGCAGTAATGGAGGGTTAGTAGAATGTGGTCTTCTCATTAACATAACTATATATTCCTAAATAATGCATCCCTACACACAATAACTCATGTCGCGAGGGGATGCTCCGCTTAGCGGTGCCCTTGTTTATTTTTGTAACGATGATGAGTTATGATTCATTGCATTACAAATGCATCACTACGTATTTTATAAGATAATATACTGAGTATACAATCAAATGGTGATATTAAAATGGCATAGAAAAGTATAGTTGCATATTGTGGTATTTATGGACTCATTATATATACGTACGACCTAACTAAAGCGTGACATCAGACAGCGCGAATTGTGCACGGATCTCTATCTCGCGGGCTCCCTAGTCGAGGACGGTTGTGTCCCGTTGCATGGCGAGGGCAATTGTGAATTCTTGTGGATGATCCCATGTTTTATGTGTATTTGTATGTTGTATGCTTGGCAATAAATACTACACTCTGTCCCAAGATATTTTGGATTCACATTTGGCTCAATTGCTTTATATTTATAAATATTTACATTCTACTGTGTTTTTCCATTAAATTCCGTGATGGTTAAATGCCTCTAAATGCAACACCTATTCACTGCATATGAATTTACGAGTAATTTACATAAGAAGTTCTCAAACAGTGATTTCTATGTTATCGGTTAAAAAATGTATTTCATGAATGTTGTCAAAACACCATGATTTATAATTATTCGACAAAAAAGTTGACTTTATTGTAAAAAGCAACATTTCAAGAGTTATTTATCATGGATTATATTTTCATGCTCGTCGATCTCATCTCAACAGTCTATGTGAAAACCACTTTAAACCGGTTTTACAAAACAGCTGTTCTTGCTGTTACTTATTCACTCCCTCCGTGATCTGCACTTAATATCGATTTATTGAAGTAAACATTTGATTTCTTCAGTAAGGGAATGTAAATATAAGCATTAAATGATTTATTTTTGACGTCGTCGTGTCAATAACTGCCGTCAGGTGAACAGACAAATTATCATAACGCGCTAACGCGCGTTATTCAATTTGTCTGCTCACCTGACGGCAGTTATTGACACGACGACGTCAAAAATAAATCATTTAATGCTATAATACCTCAGGATTCAAACGATGTTCATTCAAAAGTATGAAAAATTTCCAAGATTTCTCAGTCAAAACGCCCCTGTTACCTTATCAGGTCTCAATACAATGCTAAAAAATGTGATGTATACGGAGATTTTGTATTGCAGCAAGCCCGGATGATAACGATGGAATATTGCGCGATGTATTCCGAGTGTATTCCGAATGGAGAAAAGATGTAAACATTCCCCATTATAAATCTCCGTAAGGAATGTGTTTTCGTTCCTGTGATTTTTTCCGAGTGAAAGATGATAATGTGTCAATGAAATTATCTTGGAAAATATCCATTTCAACTATTTCAATTGCACTTCTTTCACAGGTAAGTGTATTTTTACTAAAAATCGTCCAAATGCGCTGCATAAATATTTTGGGACAGACTATATAATATGTATGTACGAATTTAGTTACACAAAACATTTTCATACTGATATTATTTGATATATACGGCGGCGTGGAAGGGTAAGATGAAAAAAAAACATTAATCTTATTCGTTCGGACTAATTAGCTATTTGTTCGGACGAATAAGTTATTTGTTCGGACGAATTAAGATTTGTTCGGACAAATAAATTATTTGTTCAGACAAATAAATTATTTGTTCGGACGAATTAGCTATTTGTTCGGACAGATAAGTTATTTGTTCGGACTAAATTAAGATTTGTTCCGACGAATAAGTTATTTGTTCGGATGAACTAGCTATTTGTTCGGACGAATTAGGATTTGTTTCGGATGAATTAGCTATTTGTTCGGACGAATAACTTATTTGTTCGAACGAATTAACTATTTGTTCGGATGAATTAGAATTTGTTTGGACGAATAAGCTATTTGTTCTGACAAATAAGTTATTTGTTCAGACGAATTAGGATTTGTTCGGACGAATTAGGATTTGTTCAAACAAATAAGTTATTTGTTCGGACGAAAAAGTTATTTGTTCGGATGAATAAGCTATTTGTTCGGACGATTTAGCTATTTGTTCGGACGAATAACTTATTTGTTCGGACGAATAACTTATTTGTTCGGACAAATTAGGATTTGTTCGGACGAATTTGGATTTGTTCAGACGAATTAGCTATTTGTTTGGACAAATTAGTTATTAGTTCAGATGAATTAGGATTTGTTTGGACAAATTAGGATTTGCTCGGACGAAATAGCTATTTGTTCAAACGGATTAGGATTTGTTCGGATGAATAAGTTTTTTGTTTGGACGAATTAGGATTCGTTCGGACAAATTAGGATTCGTTCGGACATATAAATTATCTGTTCGGATGAATTAGGATTTGGTCGGACGAATTAGCTATTTGTTCAGACAAATAAGTTATTTGTTCGGATGAATTAGCTATTTGTTCGGACAAATAAGTTATTTGTTCAGACAAATTAGCTATTTGTTCGGACAAATAAGTTATTGTTCGGACAAATAAATTTTTGTACGGACAAATAAGTTATTTGTTCAGACGTATTAGGATTTGTTCGGACGAACTAGGATTAAGTGTCACATCATAAACACTTAGGATTACATTTTTCCGACAACGGACAATGGTCATATCACGTTAATATTGTCGTGGCGAAGGCATCGTCTAGGTTACACATTCTACGACGACTCAAATTTTTATTAGATAGAAAATCCTTAGAAAAACTTTACATTTCATTTGTAAGACCAGTCATTGAATACGCAGATGTTGTCTGGGACAATATCTCAAACGATTTAGCTGATAAACTCGAAAAAATCAATATTGAGGCAGCTCGCATAGTCTCAGGTGCGACAAAACTCGTAAGTTTAAATGATCTGTATCGAGAGGTTGGATGGGACACTCTACACAATCGTAGACAAAAACATAAACTAATCAAATTCCACACCATGGTCCATAGAAGTGCTCCAGATTATCTATCTTCTCTAATCCCCTTAAGAATCAGTGAAACACATCATTATCCCACAAGAAGATCGCACTGCATTACTCAACGAAAATCTAATACAAACCACTATTCACAATCTTTTCTACCGTCCACTACAAAGCTTTGGAACGATCTTCCGATAAGTGTCCAAGAAAATCCTTCAGTATCCAATTTGAAACGTGTGCTTAACTCAAACTGTTGTAAAACCCCAAGACACTTTCTATTTGGTAAGCGCACAGAACAGATCTTACACACACGACTTAGACTCAATTGTAGTATACTTAATTCGCATTTATCCAAAAAACATATAATAGATAATCCTAATTGTGCCTGTGGACAAATTGAAACAACAATACACTCTTTATTAGAATGTCCTCTATACACTGATGCAAGGAAAAAATTCATTGACCCATTAAGACCGGTCACTTTAAACATTCTGTTATTTGGAGACCCAGATAGAAATTATTCCTATAATACAAACATTTTCAAACATGTACATCATTTTATTTCTGCTACTAAACGATTTGTAACTTAATTCCACTTGCTACCGTACTGTCGATTTTGTTATTTTTGCATCGTACGACTGTTTATTACTCGGTCACTTTTAATGTTAATTCAAGTTATGATATCTCTCTCTGTATATTTTCTATCATATTTTTCCCTTTTCATTTTTTTTTGTTAAATTTTTCCATCAATTCCATCTTTTTTTTCATTTGTTGTTCCTAATATACTTGCCATTCAGCAAGGGCAACTATCGTTTTTAATAGTTGAAAGTCAATTTAAGGAAACGGATTAATATAAGTTGTAACAACTTGTTTCCGAATCCTGTTTGCATTATTTATTGTTTATATTGATGTACAATTCAAAACGAAATAAAGTTTAAACTAACTAGGATTTGTTCAGACGAACTAGGATTTGTTCGGACAAATAAGTTATTTGTTCGGACGAATTATGATTTGTTCGGATGAATAAGTTATTTGTTCGGACGAATTAGGATTCGTTCGGACGAATTAGTATTCGTTCGGACATATAAATTAACTGTTCGGATGAATTAGAATTTGTTCGGACGAATTAGCTATTTGTTCAGACAAATAATTTATTTGTTCGGACGAATTAGTTATTTGTTCGGATGATTAGGATTTGTTCGGACGAACTAGGATTTGTTCGGACAAATAAGTTATTTGTTCAGACGAATTAGGATTTGTTTGGACGAATAAGTTATTTGTTCAGACGAATTAGCTATTTGTTCGGACGAATAACTGATTTGTTTGAACAAATTAGCTATTTGTTCGGGGGATTTGTTTGGACGAATTAGCTATTTGTTCGGGCGATTTGTTTGGACGATTTAGGATTTGTTCGGACGAATTAGCTATTTGTTCGGAGGAATAAGTTATTTGTTCAGATGAATTAGCTATTCGTTCGGGGGACTTGTTCGGACGAATTAGGATTTGTTCGGACGAATTAGCTATTTGTTCGGACGAATAACTTATTTGTTCGGACGAATTAGGATTTGTTCGGACAAAATAGCTATTTGTTTGGACGAATTAGGATTTGTTCAGACGAATTAGGATTTGTCCAGATGAATTAGCTATTTGTTTGAACGAATTAAGATTTGTATGAACGATTAGGATTTGTTCGGACAAAATAGCTATTTGTTCGGACGAATTAGGACTTGTTCGGACGAATTAGCTTTGTGTGGACAAATAAGTTATTTGTTCGGACGAATTAGGATTTCTTCGGACGAAATAGCTATTTGTTCGGACGAGTTAGTAAAATCAAGTCAAGTAAAATCAAGAAAGACAACTCTTAAACAGGATCTTTCAAACCAAGATTTTTGCAATAATTCAGTATTTCTTTTAATTTTTCAATTTCATTCAATTTCTTTTTTTATCTCATTAACCAACGGATTTTTTTTATCTATTTTCAGATTTTTGTGGGATTTCATCCAGCAGTTTGCCTTAAAAGAATTTTTAAATATTTGAGTTTCATATTTATGTGGATTCCAATAAAAATCATAAAAACTTCATTCATGATTATTTTGTTTTTCATTTTCAAACTTTATAACATTTCACTTTCATTAGCGTTTTAAAACAGAAATGTTTAAAAATTTGACATATATGGGGTTATCTGGAAGCAGACTGATATTTTAAAAATTCTCTTAAAAATAGAGTATTGTACTTTGAGGTCTATTATTGTTGAATACTTTGCCTATTATTAGTAACAAATGCATGCAACAAAAATCTCCTACACTTATTTGGTGTAGACATCCCCCTTAATGCATTTTCATTGTATACAGTCTGGTTACACTGTGACCCAAGAAACTGTTAGACTTCTGCTCCAGATTATCGATCCACAGGGGGTGCAACTACGGCGTAGAGGTAGATTAAGACGGCGGATATATTCTAATCCTGGTCCGGATTTCATGTGGCACATTGATTCTTATGACAAACTTAAACCTTACGGTATCTGTATCAATGGCTGTATCGATGGATTTTCTAGGCATATCATTTGGCTAGAGGCATATTCGGCAAATAGTGATCCAGCTGTAATAGCAAGCTATTTTATGTCTGCCGTTGAATCTAGAAAGGGGTGCCCTAAGAGAATCAGAGCTGATATGGGGACAGAAAATGGTCACGTAGAAAATATGCACAATTTTTTAAGGTTTGAAGACGTTGATGAATTTGCACAAAGATGTTTTCTTTATGGCTCCAGTAACTATAACCAGAGAATAGAGGCTTGATGGTCATACCTTAGAAGCCACCACGCTCAGTTTTGGATATCCTTTTCCCATGAAATGAAGGAAGAAGACCAATTCTGTGGCAACTTTCTCGACAAAAATTTGGCGCAGTTCTGTTTTATGCAGTTAATACAGGTAAATAAGTAAACAGCTGTTTTTATGCAAAGTTGAAAATAAATAAAAGATATAAATAAAATTTGGGTAAAATGACACAAAAGTAGCACAAAATACATTTTTTGTAGAGTAGAACGTTAACACAGATATACATGTACATTTAACAACAATAGTGATAATATACGGTGGATGAACATTACATACATTTATGTGTATGAGATCTTAATAGATCAGTGGTTAAAGCGCTGGTACGGTACACCAGAGGCCCTTGGTTCAAGTTCCGGTCGAGACTTTACTTTTCACCACCTGTTACATTTGGCGTGCCAATGGGCGCTATTGTGAAGATATAATATCCATCATAGAAACAAATGGCAAAATCCTTTATGAAGGCTCACAAACATGTATTTTTATTGCCGATGATAAATAATCATTTTAGTGAAGGTGACCTAAAATAAAAACGAAACGCTTATACAAGTTCACTTGCACAATAATGTCTTTTACTTACATTTATGAAAATGAATATTTAATGATCATTTTCCGACTGTTTCCAAAGATTCCGTAAAGGAATACCTAGCTATGAAAAAAATACTAGTATGTCCCGCAGACGAACACACTCGTTGTCATTTGTATTGTCCTAGTTAAATGAAAAATACGTGTCAAAGTAATTATACTAACATTCATACATGCGTACCGGTATTGTATAGCAATTTTCCCCCCATGGAAGCTTTTCTCCCCGGACAAGAATAGAATTCCTGGGTCCCCCGCCGGTCAAGCAGTAGATCTACACTAGTATCGACCAAGGCTGATTTAGGAACTTGACCAAGGTATTAGTGATATAAACATTTGGTACAAATTTCATGTAAATCCGTCAAAATGTGTAGGCATGAGAGCGCTAACAAGGTGAATTTTTGGATAAAACGGAGTCATTGTTGTGGTCAAAGTCCCATAATTCCAACAAAAAGTATCGACCAATGCTGATTTTCGAACTTGGCCGAAGTATTAGTACTATAAACATTTGGTATAAATTTAATGAAAATCCGTCAAAATTTGTAGGCATGAGAGCGCTTACAAGGTTAATTTTTGGATAAAACAGAGTCATTATTGTGGTCAAAGTCCCATAACTCCAAAAAAAAGTATCGACCAATGCTGATTTTCGAACTTGACCAAGGTAATAGTGGTATAAACATTTGGTATAAATTTAATGAAAATTTAATTTCAGTCAAAATTTGTAGGCATGAGAGCGCTTACAAAAAAGTGTGACGGACGGACACACGGACGCACGGACGGACGCCCGGCATTTCTATGTCCCCGCTCCGCGTTGCGGCGGGGTTCAAAAACCTGCTATATAGTAGCATTCTCCCATATGATATTGTTTCGATTTGGATACCTTTTGATAGTTTCAATTTGAAAATATATGCTATGACTATCAATAACCATTTTATTGTATTTTGCATGCTACACTGTATATTAAGAGAAATATTAAGATTATTCTAATTTCAAAGATAGTCTGGTAATGTATCCTGATTTTTTGGGCATCAACAGGTTTAAATGCAAATAAAAAAGAAATCATTTATCAAGTAAAATATCTTAAACTGGGGAACATCGCCTGTTTCCTATATATATTTAAAGCGTTGTGTTTCGTGCACGTGTGAGTTTTCAAGATTGTAAGATGGGATTATTTCTCCCCAACTCGTACACATCTCTGATTGAGTTTTGAAAGTTACATTTTACCAGTCAAAGAAGAAACAAAACATGTATATCAAATCCTTCAGTAAAAATGAAGAGGTGGCGCCTTTTCCCATGCACTAAAATTTTGGCAACACCCATGTTTGAACGGAAAGTACCTGTTACTAAAAAGAGATACCGTACCATTTTCGAAAGTATCAGTACCTAGGAACTGATTTTATAATGTTGTTTTTAACCACTGATTTTTCATAAATTCAAGAAACCTGCAGCATCGCGAAATGAATATATAGAGCTCTGGGTATAAAGTCAGTTAATATTTTGAACCGTGATAACCGTTCAGAATAATGCACTGAATGTTAATGTAAATAGAGTATATTGTGTTATTAGAGCTATGTTTATATTGATTGTGCCACTGCGCATATTTAGAATTAAACAAGATTTGCGAAAAAAATTCAGCAGATAAAATGCATATAGTTTAAACTTTTTATTCTAACTTACGCTTTAAGTAAACAAAATTAAAATGACCTACGCGTTACAACTAGGCCACGCATACAACACACTTCTTCAAAGTATTTTCAATATAAATGTATGTGGTTATATATATGAATGTATTAGAAAAGACACTAATTGAAATATTTATCTAATTTTCATTAAAAAGACGTTTATCTAAAATTAATTCAATGTAACGTATACTACATGTACAATACCTGTAGAACATAATTTTAATAGGATTTCTTTGGTTTAAAGTGGTTCAAATACTAAAATATCCAACTTTTTATTGCATACTAACTATTTTCCTATATATCCCCGATTGTTCCTATCAAATTCAGAAAAAAAATTAATGATGCTGTGTGAGATAATTAAATCAAGACTATCATAAACTGGTAATTGTGTAATTTGCGTTTCTTTAAACAGGTCGAGACCACTATATTTTGTGACGTCGGCATAAATTTGCATACTAAATTAGCTATCTGTTTACTTTTATCGACAAACCAATCAGGTGAATGAGTTGTAAGGCATTGTGGGCTACTACAAGTTTCAGTGTATACAAAGCGTATTGAAAATATATACCATTTGAATTGTCCTTTGGAAACTCATTTTGAATGATTTTTCAGAATTTATGAAATTAATATGGACAATTATGTCTGAACTTCAATTTCTATGCTCACATTTAAAAAACTATTGCATATGAGGACTTATATCAACCTATTTAAATACCCCATTGTCAATGTTCAAAAGAGAGGTACGTCCTATAGAAATAGAAGCAGCGAGTACCGTTTTTTCACGTGATATCCCATATTTAAGACAACATTATAAGAATGCGCGTTGATATTTTCTTCAGGGACATTCATCAGAATGCTTAACGGACAAAATACTATATGCTGCACAGCTTGCGCTTCTGCGTTTGTATATTTGTGCATTTCTACTACCGTGGCTATTCACGTATGTTAAAAATGTACAGTTTATAATACCTGTATTTATTTCTAGTGCACAATGATAAAGTCACAAATACACAACTGTGCAGTTTGTTTTTTTCAAAACATGTTTGTACTTGTATGCGTATGTTTGTCAGTCGTTTGATACTGATCATTTTTGAAACAACAATTGATCAACTAAAACAACAATATTTTTCAATGTGAGCATGGAACAAAGTTAATGGTACGTAATCTTTCCTTTTTTTCCTTCTAAAGTAAAAATCAAGATGTACAAACATTCCGGCAAGCAATTAAATATTGTGAATAAAACAGACAAAAACCACGTGCGTCTGTTGATTCGTAAACACGTTGTAGACCGTCATGCATTGCAACTCATTCACTGGATTGGAGAATCTGTTTGACGAAAATACTGGCACGTGTTGAATAATGCTATCCATATAAGGTAGTGTACCCGACCTGTTAAATAAATTTAACGAAATATTGTATAATATAGAACACGTATGATGTTTGTAAAAGAGCTACATGTATATGGATTAGGCGACATCGTATATTAAGTACGCTTTACCTCTTTATAACTAATAATATTATTTTAGAAATATATTGCTTTTGATTCTGTTATGTTTATATTTGTTATCATCGTTATTTTAGGACAAACTTCACTGGAACACGCATCGAATGCGTCAATCTCCTCACCAAGTGTCTCCAAGCGGCAGGCCACTTACAATGTACCGGCTTACCCATTTGTACAATGGAGATCATCACTTATGCCAAGTTTCATTGAAAAAGATTCGCGTTTGTAAAGAACAATGTTCTTTTAAAGGACCTTGTCCGTGTGATAGAGATATATTTGAGCTATGTTGCTTGTTGATGGCAGAAAACAATTTGTAACCTCCGGTTAACAGTGACACTGCAAAACGATTGTACAATGTTTTGAGAAATAACATACTTCAGAGTTTGTATTTCTACATGTAATTACATGTAGGTGTTATTCACTGTGTTAAATTCGAAATATCTATCCGTTCAAACATTAAAAAAACAAGTATCAAAGAAACTTCGATACTTTTTAAGGCTTAAAAATTCATTGATAAAAAATCCATTTATCCGCGAGATGATTTGGATACTGTGAAAAATGTACATTGTAACGTACTTGATTTGGTTGTAAATATATATGTGTTTGAATTTCCCGCTTTTCTTTTTACTCTCTAAACCTGTCACTGGAGTGACGTGTACACGGCTAATTTTAAATACCGCACTCCAGTCCGTGCAGTCCAACAGAGTGGACATGTGTCTGTTTAGAGGCACGTGGTAGTCTCCAAGATTGGGAAACTTATCCCTACTTTATACATTTCCGTGTGTTTGACACCAATTTCAAGGTATTTGTTGTTTTTTTAATGTTATGTATGTTTAATTGTTTTGTTTGCTATGTTAGAAAGCTTAGTTTTAAAAAACACGTGTTCGAATGGAAAATTGTCATTTCAGAACTCAACACTAACGATAAATTGTTTCAAGTATATTCCATTCTATTTGAAAAGAAATTGTGTTAAAGGGGATGACGGTTTATACAAGCTGAATTATGACAACAACTTCGGAGACGAGTACGGAGCGCCAGACCCGCCATTTTTCATCCATATCGGGGACACGTGGCGTCGATGTATGGTGACCGGGAGCGGTCTACGCTGGAGACGTTTGTATATGTGTATTGTGTTGTGGTGTCCTAACTGTCTACGTACCGGAACAACGGTTGTGTCATCTGTCCGTGTGTCCGTGTGTCTGTCTATGTGATGTCCGGGGTTTGGGTGTAAAGTCACCGGAAATATACCGAGGAGCCAGGAAAAGGAAAAGTGACGAAATTTATTGAAATTTCACTTTCATTGTTTTGAATATTTGTTTCTCATATAATTGAAGTGATATTTTTGTGAAATCAATTTGAAAGTTGATAAACGAGTTTAAGGAAGTTATTTGAAAATCTAAATATATTTGAATCAATTTAAGTGTTTAAATTTTGGAAAGAATATTTTGTTTTGAAGTCAATTTAAAGATTTGTTGTTGAAATTAGAGTCGACTCTCTCTTTTAGAATCTGTTTTAATATTTCTTTCATTTATTATTTTCTTATATGTGTTTTTTTTCTTATTAAATATTTGTTTGTTTATTTTGGTGTTTTGGTTGTTTCTGATACGGACATCGGGCAATTCCAAAGAACTCGTCTGATCATTATATCAGTTCAGGATATATGATTCATGACATTTTGGTGGCAGCGGTGGGATTGCTTTGATTGCTGTGTTAGTTACAAACTTTACAAAGTGGGCAGAATTCACCCATCCCTTGTGAGTATTTTCTCTTCATTTCTCTCGTTCTGCTCTAATTTCAGCCTTACTATCTCTGTTTCAGTTAGGTGTTGAATCATGTCGGAGTTACCGTCGTGGGTTAATGATCAGATTAAGAAGGGGGCATCATTGTCTGATTGTTTAGAAATGTTGAAGTTGTTGAGTGAGAAGGACAGGGAAAGAGAGAAAGATTGAACGGGAAGAGAGGCAGGCTGAGCGTGAGATGAAGAAAGCTGCGTTGGAGCATGAGTTAAAGGTTAAGGAGTTAGCATTGAAAGAAGAAGAGTTAAAGGTAGCTAGAGCTAATGGAAGGAAATCAATTGGTAGTTCATCTGTCCAGAATTCTCATGTAAGCTTCTTAAGTTGGAAGAAGGTCAAGATATTGATGTGTTTTTGAGATCATTTGAGAAACTTGCAGCGTTGCATAAATGGGATAAGTCTGAATGGGCTATTCATTTGGTACAACTATTGACAGGTAAGGCAATGGAAGCTTACTCTCGTCTAAGCGATGGTGAAAGTGGTAAGTATGGTAAGATTAAGGAGGCAATACTCAAACGATATGAGTTAACTTCAGAAGCTTATAGAGAGAAGTTTCGACAGGCAAGGCAACAATCTGATGAATCGTTCAAGGATTATCAGGTACGTACGGAAAAGTATTTATCGCACTGGTGTGAAAGAGAAGATATTCATGGGCAATATAACAGTCTGTACGATTTGGTGTTGAGAGAGCAATTGCTTAAGTTTTGTGATAAAGATTTGCAGGTATGGGTTCATGAACATCGACCAAAGAATGTTAAGGAAGTGATCGATTTGGTTGATGCCTATCAAACAGCTCACAAAAGGTTGACGTTCGGAGGGAACCGCAAAAATGGAACAGATCGAAATTCTCAAGGTAATTTCAATGTAAATCAGGGGCAAGTTAAAGCTGAACAAGGAGAAGGCCCGCATGTCAAAGACAGAGCCTGTTACTATTGTAAGAGGCCTGGGCATATCCAGAGAGACTGTTCTCTTTACAACCGAAGACAGTATAGAAAACCCGAGGACAAGAAGATTGGTAAGCTTGGGTTGTGTTTGTCAGAACACGAAAAAAGCAACATACAGAGGGGGGGGGGGCTGACTTGTTTACAAGTGCAGCGTTGGTCAAACTCCCTGGTGTAAGTACAGGGAATACAAAAGATATAGATGATAATTCAGTACCAGGTTTGGATATTTCTAGGGGAAGTGTAGGAGGTAAAGAGGCAACAGTTTTGAGAGCTACTGGTTGTTCAACTGTATTCTTCCACAGTCGTCTAGTCGAGAAAGAGCAAATGACCGGGAGAGGAAGGAAGATAATTCTTGCAGATGGGTCAGAGAAACAATGCCAAGAAGCGTGTGTAGAGATAGATACGCCATTTATAAAAGGTAAATTGTTTGCTCTTATCTTAGATTCTCCATTTGCTGACGTCATACTTGGAAACGTAATAGACAAAATCGAGAAAATGGAAGTGGAGAAACCAGCTGACTGTTTGGCAGTTCAGACAAGAGCACAGACTCGATTGGAAGCAGAGGAAACAAAGCCTAGACCAAAGAAGACAGATGATGGTGAGCTAAAATTTAACATTTGTGATACAGAGACATTGATCAAATTGCAGGAAACTGATCCTAGCCTGACACGTGTGAGGGAAATGGCATTTGAAAAGCCAGACGAAGGTCAGTCATACTACTCTCTCAAGGACAAGATTCTCTACAGGGTATTTCCTCGTGAGGTAGGAAATGACATATTTCAGATTGTCCTTCCCCATAAATACAGGTTGTTGGCACTTGAAATGGCACATGACATTCCTATGTCGGGTCATATGGTAGTAAAGAAGACCAGAAACAGGATTTTACAGCATTTCTTTCGGCCTGGAATTTTTTCAGACACATCACAATAGTGCAGATCCTGTCCAGAGTGTCAAAATGGTACGGCGAAAGGAAGAGTGAAGAAGGTACCACTTGTAAGTATACCTACTATCGACGAACCATTTCAGCGAATTGCACTAGATTATGTAGGTCCTTTGCCATTGACAGAATCCAAGAACAGATTTGTTTTGGTATGTGTAGATTATTCTACAAAGTATCCAATTGCAGTAGCTCTAAAAAAAAACAAGAGGCGGAGACAGAAGCAGAGGCTTTGATGGGGATATTTGCTGACGTGGGTTTTCCAAATGAAATCCTCACAGATCAAGGCAGTAACTTTATGTCCGAGTTGATACAAGAACTATGTAGATTACTGAAGGTGAGTAAATTGGTAAGTTCTCCGTATCACCCTCAAACAAATGGCCTGGTGGAAAAGTTTAATGGCACTTTAAAGAAAATGTTGAAGGCATATGCGGTCAAAGAACCTTCAAAGTGGGACAAACATCTTCCTTATGTTCTATTTGCTTATAGGGAGGTTCCAAACGAAACCACTGGATTTTCTCCTTTTGAAATGCTTTTTGCAAGGCAGGTACGAGGTCCTTTAGCAGTCCTGAAAGATCACTGGGAAGAACCAGAGAATTGTCAGTCATCTGTTCTGAGTTACCTACTCGAAACAAGAGAGCGATTGAAGGAGTGCACAGAGCTCGCAAAAGAGAAGGAAAAAGTCGAAAAGCACAGGCAGAAAGTGTATTACGACAGGAAAGCTAGAACAAAACAATATGAGGTAGGTGACAAAGTTTTAGTATTGCTACCATCTAATACATCAAAATTACTTGCACAGTGGAAAGGTCCATTCGAGATAACAGAGAAAGGTGGTAATGTTGACTACAGAGTTAAGGTGAAAAGGAACAAAGAGTATTTCATGTCAACATGCTGAAAAAATGGTATGATCGTGAGGACAAATGTGAACAAGACTTGTCGGAAGAACATTTATCACTTATTGACATACTGGGAGGTGTGTATGAGAGTATGGACTACGATTCTGAATTTAACGACAGAGCATCACCTTCGTTAGAACTTCAAAAAGGGGCTGAAGATGTAATATTTTCCGATACACTGTCAAATACTCAGGTTTGTGAGTTAAGAGGTTTGTTGAATGAGTTTTCTGATGTTTTTAGCGATATACCCAACAGAACAGATGTAGTTCAGCATTCAGTAAAACTTAAGTCAGACGATCCCGTCCATAAGAAGCCGTATCCTGTGCCCTACGCACTGAGGGAACGCATGCAGAAAGAGATAGATAATATGACCGAGGTGGGTATTATTGAACCCTCAACTAACCCTTATGCGCCACCAGTGGTTTTGGTAAGAAAAGATGACTCTTCTATCAGATTCTGTTGTGATTATAGAGCGTTAAACAGTATCACTGTATTTGATCCAAGACCTATGCCGCGCATGGATGACTTTTTGAACGAGGTGAGTAGAGCAAAATTTATCAGCAAAATTTATCTTACAAAAGGCTACTGGCAGATCCCGCTAGATGAGGACGCAAAGCAGAAGAGCGCATTTGTGACCCCAATGGGCCACTATCAATTCACGGTAATGCCGTTCGGTATGGTAAATGCGCCTGCAACTTTTGTCAGATTAATGCACAAAGTTTTCGATGGTTTGCATTCATTTGTTCAATGTTTTATAGATGATATTGGAATCTAGCTACAGTGAGACTTGGGACGATCATCTCCAGCATTTGAGAGTAGTTTTCCAGCGATTGAGGGATGCAAAGTTGTCTGCAAAGCCATCTAAGTATTGTTTTGGTTTGATCAACTAGAATTTCTGGGACATGTGGTCGGAAAAGGTATTGTCTCTCCTAAGCAAAGTAAAGTTCAGGCAATTCAGAAATTCCCTGTTCCTACTACAAAAAAGCATGTTCGATCATTTTAAGGACCATAGGCTTTTACCGGAAATTCATTCCACATTTTTCAGAACTAGCTTCACCTTTGTTTGATCTTACTAGAAAGAAAGGTTGTTCTAAGATAGTTTTGGCTTCCCGTACATCAGAAGGCTTTTGATTCGTTGAAGCATGCTATAGCTAGTAACCCAGTGTTCCAAACCCAGTAGTCCAGATTTTAGTAAGTTGTTCTATCTGCGCACTGATGCATCAGATTGTGGAGTTGGGGCGGTATTAGAACAGAATTTTGAAGATGGTAGACATCCAATTCTTTATCTCAGTAAGAAATTGTCAGATACTGAAAAGAGATACGCAGTGATTGAGAAAGAATGTTTTGCAATTATCTGGAGTATTAAGTCGCTCAGTTTTTCTTGAAGGTCGATCATTTGTGGTTGAGTCTGATCATGCTCCACTGCAGTGGCTAGATAGAATAAAGATGACAAATCAGAGGTTACTTCGTTGGAGTTTGACACTTCAAGAGTTCAATTTTGATGTTGTTCATGTAAAGGGAAAAGATAATGTAGTTGCAGATTATTTGTCGAGAATAGATTCATCCTCTTGAAATTGTGTAAATATTTAGAGATGGTTTGTTATTTTGATTTGTATGTTTGACCTTAAGTGTTATCAAGTTCGTTAGAGTTTTGGTCGGACTAATGGCATTAGTCTTCTAAATGGGGACGTTTGTAACGTACTTGATATGGTTGTAAATATATATATGTTTGAATTTCCCGCTTTTCTTTTTACTCTCTAAACCTGTCACTGGAGTGACGTGTTTAATTTTAAATACCGCACTCCAGTCCGTGCAGTCCAGCAGAGTGGACGTGTGTCTGTTTAGAGGCACGTGGTAGTCTCCAAGATTGGGAAACTTCTCCCTACTTTATACATTTCTGTGTGTTTGACACCAATTTCAAGGTATTTGTTGTTTAATGTTATGTATGTTTAATTGTTTTGTTTGCTATGTTAGAAAGCTTAGTTTTAAAAAACACGTGTTCGAATGGAAAATTGTCATTTTAGAACTGAACACTAACGATAAATTGTTTCAAGTATATTCCATTCTATTTGAAAAGAAATTGTGTTAAAGGGGATGACGGTTTATACAAGCTGAATTATGACAACAACTTCGGAGACGAGTACGGAGCGCCAGACCCGCCATTTTTCATCCATATCGGGGACACGTGGCGTCGATGTATGGTGACCGGGAGCGGTCTACGCTGGAGACGTTTGTATATGTGTATTGTGTTGTGGTGTCCTAACTGTCTACGTACCGGAACAACGGTTGTGTCATCTGTCCGTGTGTCCGTGTGTTTGTCTATGTGATGTCCGGGGTTTGGGTGTAAAGTCACCGGAAATATACCGAGGAGCCAGGAAAAGGAAAAGTGACGAAATTTATTGAAATTTCACTTTCATTGTTTTGAATATTTGTTTCTCATATAATTGAAGTGATATTTTTGTGAAATCAATTTGAAAGTTGATAAACGAGTTTAAGGAAGTTATTTGAAAATCTAAATATATTTGAATCAATTTAAGTGTTTAAATTTTGGAAAGAATATTTTGTTTTGAAGTCAATTTAAAGATTTGTTGTTGAAATTAGAGTCGACTCTCTCTTTTAGAATCTGTTTTAATATTTCTTTCATTTATTATTTTCTTATATGTGGTTTTTTTCTTATTAAATATTTGTTTGTTTATTTTGGTGTTTTGGTTGTTTCTGATACGGACATCGGGCAATTCCAAAGAACTCGTCTGATCATTATATCAGTTCAGGATATATGATTCATGACATACATGTAAGAGGAGTTTTGGGGAATCAGGTTCTTAATACAATGTATGAATGTTCAAAAACTTATTGCAAATCAGCATAATAAACATGGAAGAGTTATCTGAACACAAGCTAGTATAATTAATTACGTTAAGGTGGGTGAATGGTCAAATTTGAACCCAACTTAAGTTGGCTTTTTATGTACGTTATACCGTTGAACCCACGGGTTTTCTTCACACTACATCGTTGAAATCAGTCTAATGTAGAGAAATTCAATGAGTATCCAAAAATTTCGCAAATTGTACATTTTCTTTGCCAATACTTTCGATTTCCACTAACATAGAGTTAAGTCCCTTATGGCGCTCTTCAACCACCGGAGTGAAAAAACGTACAGATCTCGCGAGATTTTCGGGACAACATTCCTTGTTGCGAATGACGCTACTGGCAGGAGGATAAAACGTACGCTCAACTAGGACCCCAGGTCACCTGCTTATTCACAACTACCAAATCTGTGCACTCCGCTACAAAATGTAGTACATTACAACCGCAAAGTGAAAGTAGAATAACTAGTACCACTACTTAGCCTTTAGAAATGATATACAACAGGCAGAAATGTATATTTTTTTTAAAAAGAATAACCCTTAAAGTATTGGAAATACACTATAGAGGATAAAAATTTCAACATTGACTGTTATTTGAAAGATATATGATATACGTTATATAGACATAAGGTGACCTGTGGTCCTCCTAAGGATAAGTTAAATGTAACACAAAATCCTCCTCATTAAAATATCAAAGTACTTCACCTTCTTACTCTGTATACGTAGGTGTAGCCTGTAGAAAGATGTAGCCCCCCCCCCCCCCAGCCACCAACCCATAGACTTTTTACTGATACTTTAATATAATGGTAAAATGATTTGATAATGAATTACATTAGATGACCTCTGGTTTCCGTAATGGATGCATGCCAAAACAGGTTTGTATAAAAAATATCTGACGTTTTCGAGCCCGTTAGTGATGAGAACTGTGTGATATTTTTTTTTTCATACAGAGCTGTTTTCGGCATACATCGTACTTAAAACACTGCTATTGAATTTCATTGTTGATTTACCGGAGACAGTCTGATTTTGAAGGATATCAGTACTGTAACCACGAGTAACGGTCTTATTCTAAGAAGCTCACTAAAATTAGTCTGCTGCATCAAAGGAATGACATCAAATTTGTGTTCTAACTAAAGTTCCCCTGTCTACAGGTGTTGCATGAGGGTTGGAGTTCACCACTCCCCGCTCCACCTACCACTTCCCTGGACTGGATTTTTACTCTTCAAATTAAAAAAAATATATATTTGAATTGCAAAAATAAACATAGTAAATGCGGACCTACTGTGAAATGCATCTGAGAAAAAAATGAAGACGAGCAATTCGTCACCCCTTTAACCCCCCCCCCCTAACTTCCTCTGACGACAAAAAATAAGGAATAAATGTGATCGAAATGTGTACCGTTTTTGCTTATTTATAAAATCAAAGTCTGAACTTTTTTGTTCAGTAGATTAGAGTATAATTTTTCACACACCACATTTTTAACCTGTTGTCTCCTTATAAGTTATGCAATCTCTGGTCTCTCCAATGATGTACAATATATGGCGAACTCTGGTTTACGTACATGTATTTATTATCATCTTTATGTGACACCTGTTCCCTCAATTATGTTCTTCCTAATAAACAATATAAATATAGTGCATGATTTTCGTCTTTTAAAAAGACATAAGACAACCTCTGGTATCCGTATTGATTTTCTAAATATTACATTGATTTAGAAGCTAAGGTGACCTCTGGTCTCCTAATAGACATTGGTTTCTTTACAGTGGATGAATTCTGCATGGTAATTCTCCATCTTGTAAAAGAAGGTGGCATCTGGTCTTTGTATTGATGAACAATTTACTACAATAATTTAGGTCTAACGGTGACCTCTCATATCCTTATTTATAATTCATAAAATTTTATCTCTAGTCTCTCTACCGTGGATTACTTTGGTCTCTCTACAGTGGATTACTTTTGTATCTCCACCTTATAAAATGAAATAAGGTGACCTCTGATCTCAATTAACAAAATTATTACGACACATATCCAAGACCTAAAACGAACTCTGGTTTACCTACAATAGATGATATTTTATGATTCTTCATCTTGTAAAATAACATTAACGGATCTCTGATCACCGTATTAATTTACAGAATTAATAATTACTACATCAATTTAGATCATAAGGTGACCTATGGTCTCCTTTTTGGATATTTCACCTAAGGTGACCATTGGGTCCCCTACAGTAGATGACTTTTTTGAATCTCCATCTTGTAAAATGACATTAAGTGACCTCTGGTCTTCGTTATTAGTTAACAAAAATATCACGACATAGATCGAATACCAAAGGTGACCTTTGGTTTTCCTACAGTGGATGGCTTGTTGGGAATCTCCATCTTTTAAAATGACATTATCTGACCTCTGGTTAACGTATTAATCTTTGAATTAAATCTAAACCTTTTTGAAGCTAAGGTGACCTCTAAATTCCTTTTAGATAGTCCTCTTATAATTACCACTTGGTTTCTCTACAGTAAATGACTTCAGGTAAATGTCTATTTTGGAAAAGAAGGTGACATCTGGTGTTCGTATTTATCATCAAACTATTACATTGATTTAGGACATATCGGGACCTATCATCTTGAAATTCCATTCAAGCTGACCCATGATCTAACAAATGGATGACATCTAGTGAGTATACATCTTGTTTAATGACATTTGGGGACCTCTGGTCTCCTATTGATAAACAAAATTATTGCTACATTGTTGTAGGACATAATGGGACCTCAGGGCTCCTCATGGATATTTTACTAAATGTGACCTCTGCTCTCCCTACAGTAAATGACTTATTTGAATCTACATCTTGTAATATGACATTAGGTGACCCCTGATTTCCGTTATTAATGGACAAAATTATAACGACAGACATCGCTTTCCAAAGGTGACCTTTAGTGGATGGCTTCTAGGGATATCCATCTTGTTATGACATAAGCTGACCGTTTCTATATTAAAATTATTTTATTGATGAAGGACCTGAGGTGACCTCTGGTCTCCTTGTGCATATTTTCACTTCAGGTGACCCCTGATCTCCCTACCATGGCCGAGTACCTATCATGTAAATGACATAAGGTGACCTCTGGTCTCCCTTTAGATAAGGAAAATGATCAATAGGGGACATGAACTGACCTCTGGTCTCCTTATGAGTGTTTCTGTAAATGACATACGTTGACATCTGGACTTCATGTCATTTTAAGAAAATTAAAATGTCTTTAGACCTAGGTTGACGTCTGGTAACCTTTTAGATATTCACTTAGGGTGATCCCTGGTCTTCCCACCGTAGATGGTTTTGGTAAATCTTTACCTTGTATATTGATATTTTGTTAAAACTCAGGTCTCAATATTGAATCAAAGAATTGCAACGTCAATCTAAAACTACTGGTGACCTCTGGTCCCCATATCCATTTTTAACTTAAGGTGACCCCTGGTCACCCTACCGTGATTAACCTTAGTGAATCTCCATCTTGTAAAATCATCTGAGGTAACACCAGGTAGTCAAAGAATGGATAAAGACTGATTAATCTCCATCTGCAAGATGCATCTGCCGACCTCCAGTTTCCGTATTGATTTACAAAATCACTACGACATTTGTGTAGGAAATACATGTAAGGAAGTGACATCTCTTTCTCTCATGATATTTCAATTACTACAGTGGATGACCGGTAGCTCTGAATCCTGTAAAATGACATAAGGGGACCCCTGGTCACCCTACAATGGATGACCAATGACTCTTAATAGTGTAAAATGACATAAGGTGACCCGTGGTCACCCTTCAGTGGATGACTGGTGACTCTCTATATTGTAAAATGACATTAGGGGACCCCTAGTCACCCTACAGTGGATGACCGTTCACTCTCCATCGTGTAAAATGACATAAGGTGACCCCTGGACACCCTTCAGTGGATGACTAGTGACTCTCTATCCTGTAAAACGACATAAGGTGACCCCTGGTCATCCTACAGTAAATGACCGGTGACTCTCTATATTGTAAAATGACATACGGGGACCCCTGGTCACCATACAAAGGATGACCGGTGACTCTGCATCGTGTTAAATGATATACGGAGACCCCTTGTCACCCTGCAGTGGATGACCGTTGACTCTCCATTGTGTAAAATGACATAAGGTGATCACTGGTCACCCTGCAGTGGACGGCCGGTGACTCTCCAAATTATAAAGTGACTCCTGGCCACCCTGCAGAGGATAACAGATACCTCTCCATTGTGTAAAATAATATAAGGTGACCCCTGGTCATCCTACAGTGAATGACCGGTGACTGTCCATCGTGTAAAATGATATACGGGGACCCCTGGTCGTCACCCTACAGAGGATGACCGGTGACTCTCCAAAATGATATAAGGTGACCTATGAGCACCCTACTGTGGATTACTGGTGACTCACCATCATGTTATATGACATAAGGTGAGAGTCACCGGTCATCTACTCTAGGGTGACCATGGGTCACCTTATGTCACTTTACAGGATAGTGAGTCATTAATTAGTCATCCACTGAAGGGTGTCCACGGGTCACCTTATGTCATTTTGCACAATGGAAAGTTACCGCTTTCCACAATAGGGTGACCAGGGGTCACCTTAAGTCATTTTACACTATGGGGAGTTAGCGGTCTTCTACAGTAGGGTGACCAGGGGTCACCTTAACAGAAATATCATGAGAGAAAGAGAATTCGCCTCTTTACCTGTATTTCCCAAACAAATGTCGTTATGATTATGTGAACCTTATGTTATATTACACGATGGAGAGTGACACGTCATCCATTGTAGGGTGACTAGGGGTCCCCGTATGTCATTTCAAAATATAGAGTCACCGGTCATTTACTGTAGGGTGACCAGAGGTAACCTTATGTCATTTTACAGAATGGGGAGTCACCAGTTATCCATTGAAGGGTACCCACGGGTCACCTTATGTTATTTTGCACAATGAAGAGTTACCATATATCATTTTACACAATGGAGAGTCACTCACCGGTCAACCACTGTAGAGTGACCAGGGGTCCCCGTATGTCATTTTACACAATGAATAATTGAAATATGCCTAGGGGGACCAGAGGTAACCTAAGTTATTTTATCACTGTTGTATTAATTTTTTATATCATTACGGAGATCGCGGCTCACCTTATGTCATATAACAGTATGGAGAGTCACCAGTTATCCACTGCAGGGTGCCCACAGGTCACCTTATATCATTTTACACAATGGAGAGTCACCGGTCAACCACTGTAGGGTGACCTGGGGTCCCCGTATGTCATTTTACACAATGAATAATTGAAATATGCCTAGGGGGACCAGAGGTAACCTAGGTTGTTTTATTCACTGTTGTATTAATTCTTTATATGAGTACTGAGCTCTCGGGTCATCTTATGTCATATTACAGGATGGAGAGTCACCAGTTATCCACTGCAGGGTGCCCACAGGTCACCTTATTTCATTTTACACAATGGAGAGTCACTCACCGGTCAACCACTGTAGGGTGATCAGGGGTCCCCGTATGTAATTTTACACAATGGATAAATGAAATATGGCTATGGGGACCAGAGGTAACCTAAGTTGTTTTTTTCACTGTCGTATTATTCTTTATATCAATACGGAGATCTCGGGTCACCTTATGCCATATAACTGGATTGAGAGTCACCAGTTATCCACTGCAGGGTGCCCACAGGTCACCTTATATCATTTTACACAATGGAGAGTCACCGGTCAACAACTGTAGGGTGACCTGGGGTCCCCGTATGTCATTTTACACAATGAATAATTGAAATATGCCTAGGGGGACCAGAGGTAACCTAGGTTGTTTTATTCACTGTTGTATTAATTCTTTATATGAATACTGAGATCTCGGGTCATCTTATGTCATATTACAGGATGGAGAGTCACCAGTTATCCACTGCAGGGTGCCCACAGGTCACCTTATATCATTTTACACAATGGAGAGTCACTCACCGGTCAACTACTGCAGGGTGACCAGGGGTCCTCGTATGTCATTTTACACAATGAATAATTGAAATATGCCTAGGGGGACCAGAAGTAACATAAGTTGTTTTTTTCACTGTCGTATTATTCTTTATATCAATACGGAGATCTCGGGTCACCTTATGCCATATTACTGGATTGAGAGTCACCAGTAATGCACTGCAGGGTGCCCACAGATCACCTTATATCATTTTACACAATGGAGAGTCACCGGTCAACCACTGTATGGTGACCTGGGGTCCCCGTATGTCATTTTACACAATGAATAATTGAAATATGCCTAGGGGGACCAGAGGTAACCTAGGTTGTTTTATTCACTGTTGTATTAATTCTTTATATGAATACTGAGATCTCGGGTCATCTTATGTCATATTACAGGATGGAGAGTCACCAGTTATCCACTGCAGGGTGCCCACAGGTCACCTTATATCATTTTACACAATGGAGAGTCACTCACCGGTCAACCCCTGTAGGGTGACCAGGGGTCCCCGTATGTCATTTTACACAATGAATAATTGAAATATGCCTAGCGGGACCAGAGGTAACCTAAGTTTTATTAACACTGTTTTATTAATTCTTTATATCAATACGGAGACCTCAGGTCACCTTATGTCATATAACAGTCTGGAGAGTCACCAGTTATCCACTGCAGGGTGCCCACAGGTCACCTTATGTCATTTTACGCAATGGAGAGTCACCGGTCAACCACTGTAGGGTGACCAGGGGTCCCCGTATGTCATTTTACACAATGATGTAATACAGTGATCCTACGGTGAATAACTTTAGTGAATCTTCATCTTGTGAAATGATCTGAGGTAACACCAGGTAGTCAAAGAATGGATGAAGACTGATTAATCTCCATCTGCAAAAAGCATCAGCCGACTTCCAGTTTCCATATATATTGATTTACAAAATTATCACGACATTTGCGTAGGAAACACGTGTAAGGAGGTGACTTCTCTTTCTCTCATGATATTCCACTTAAGGTGACCCCTGGACACCCTACAGTGGATGACCGGTCACTTTCCATCGTGTAAAATGACATAAGTTTTACAAAATTATAACGACATTTGTGTGGGAAATACATGTAAGGAGGTGACTTCTCTTTCTCTCATGATATTTCTGTTAAGGTGACCCCTGGTCACCCTACCGTAAATGACCGGTAACTCCCAATAGTATAAAATGACATAAGTGGACCCCTGGTCACCCTACAGTGGATAAACGGTAACTCTCCATTGTGCAAAATAACATAAGGTGACCCGTGGGCACCCTACAATGGACGACTGGTGACTCTCCTGTAAAATGACATAAGGTGACCCCTGGTCACCCTACAGTAAATGACCGGTGACTCTCTATATTTTAAAATGACATACATGTAAGGAGGTGACTTCTCTTTCCCTCATGATATTTCTTTTAAGGTGACCCTGGTCACCCTACTGTGGAAGACCGGTAACTCCCCATAGTGTAAAATGACAACTCTCCATTGTGCAAAATGACATAAGGTGACCCGTGGACACCCTTCAGTGGATGACTAATGACTCACCATCCTGTAAAGTGACATAAGGTGACCCCTGGTCACCCTATAGTAGATGACCGGTGACTCTCACCTTATGTCATATAACATGATGGAGAGTCACCAGTAATCCACAGTAGGGTGCTCACAGGTCACCTTATATCATTTTGGAGAGTCACCGGTCATCCACTGTAGAATGAGCAGGGGTCACCTTATCATTTTACACGATGGAGAGTCACCGGCCAACTACTGTAGGTGACCAGGGGTCCCCGTATGTAATTTTACACAATGGAGTGTCAACGGTCATCCACTGTAGGGTGACCAGGGGTCACCTTATATCCTTTAACACGTTGGAGAGTCACCGGTCATCCACTGCAGAGTTACCAGGGGTCCCCGTATGTCATTTTACACGGTTGAGAGTCACCGGTAATTCACTGTAGGGTGACCAGGGGTCATCTTATATCATTTTACACAATGAAGAGTCACCGGTCACCCTCTGTAGGGTGACCAGGAGTAACCTTATATCAGTTTACACGATGAAGAGTCACCGTTCATCCTTTGTAAGGTGACCAGGGGTCCACGTATGTCATTTTACATGATGGAGAGTCACCGGCCATTCACTGTAGGATGACCAGGGGTCACCTTATATTATTTTACACGATGGAGAGTCATCGGTTATCCTATACAGGGTGGCCAGGAGTCACTTCATGTCATTTTACATTTTGGAGAGTCACCGGTAGTCCACTGCAGGGTGACCAGTGGTCACCTTATGTCATTTTACACAATGGAGAGTCAACGGTCGTCCACTGCAGGGTGACCAGGGGTCTCCGTATGTCATTTAACACGATGCAGAGTCACCGGTCATCCTTTGTAGGGTGACCAGGGGTCCCCGTATGTCATTTTGCATGATGGAGAGTCACCAGTCATCCACTGAAGGGTGCCCACGGGTCACCTTATGTAAATTCACACAATTGAGAGTCACCGGTCATCCACTGCAGGGAGACCAGATGACACCTTATGTCATTTTACACGATGGAGAAACACTGGTCATCCATTGTAGGGTGAACAGGGGTCACCTTATGTCATTTTACACGATAGAGAGTCACCGGTCATCCTCTGTAGGGTGACCAGTTGTCACCTTATATCATTTTACGCCAGGGAGAGTCATCGGTCATCCTCTTGAGGATGATCAGTGACTCTCCATTGTGTAAATTGACATACGGGGACCCCTGTTCACCCTACAGTGGTTGACCGTTGACTCTCCATTGTGTATAATGTTATAAGATGACATGTGGGCACCCTGCAGTGGATTACTGGTGACTATCCATCCTGTTATATGACATAAGGTGACCCGAGGTCTCCGTATTGATATAAAGAATTAATACAACAGCGATAAAAAAAACGTAGGTTACCTCTGGTCCCCCTAGGCATATTTCAATTATTTATTGTGTAAAACGACATACGGGGACCCCTGGTCACCCTACAGCGGGTGACCGGTGAGTGACTCTCCATGGTGTAAAATGATATAAGGTGACCTGTGGGCACCCTGCAGTGGATAACTGGTGACTCTCCATCCTGTAATATGACATAAGATGACCCGAGATCTCCGTATTGAGATAAAGAATTAATACAACAGTGAATAAAATCACCTAGGTTACCTCTGGTCCCCCTAGGCATATTTCAATTAAAGGGGGATGGTCACGATTTTGGTCAAATTCTATTTTTCTATATTTATTTTTTTAGAATGCTTTAGACATGCATTACCAATGATCAAATGAAATTTGAGAGTCATTCGTGGAGTTGAAAGCAAAATACAGAGCTGAGAATTCTTTGTAATGTAAACAACGCCCGTGCCCTGTTTTTGTTTACATAGGTTCAATATACGAGTAAAAAAAATTGTAAACCTGATCTGTCTATCTTTTAATTTATATTTTAAGCATAAATAAACAGTTTCATTTCATTGATTTAGGACCTTAGGTGACGTTGGCTCTCCTTATTGAAGTTCCACTTATGGTTAAGGTAGTCTCCTACAGTGGCGAACTTTTAGTGATTATCCATCTTTAAAAATTGCATTTGGTGAACTTGGTCTTCCAAGATATTACCAAAATTATAACAACACTTGATTCAGGACCTAAGGTGATCTATATTGATATTGTATTTATAATGATCCCTTGTTTCTCTACAGTGAATGGCTTCTGGTGAATCTGTATCCTTAAAAATCTATAAAGGTGACCTTAGGCACGTAGCATCGTTTTTGAAAGTGGGGGGGGGGGGGGAGCGGCAAACTCATCCAAAAAATCTTGAAAATCGTGACAAGCAAAAAAAAAATTCCCCAGTCTTCAAAATCCTAATCCGTGGGGGACTGGGGGGGAGCCCCCCCCCCCCCCCCCTCCCGATGCTACGTGCTTGGGCCTCTAATTTCCCTATAGATTAATAGAATTCATAGGTCCTAATATAATATGACCTCCAGGCATATTATGAATATTTCACTTAAAGTGACACCTGCTCTATTGATTACCAAAATTATTTTTCTCTCTTCATATTTAGGACCTAAGGTAACCTCTGGTCTCAAACGAACATTCCACTAAAAAACCCCTGTCTCTCTAAAATGACTGACTTCAAGTAAATATTAATCTTGTAAATTGTCATAAGATAACCGGATGATATCTCCCCATTGATATTACACATTAGGTGACCACTGGTCTCCCTACAGTGGATCACTTCTGATGAATCTCAATATTGTAAAACTGACACTAGGCAGATGTTAGGTAACTTTTGTAACCGTATTGATTAACAAAATGATTACGACATTGTTTTAGGACGTAAGGTGACCTGTGGTCTCCCTATGGATATAGAAAAAAAGAAAATAGATTTACATTCTTATCTTCACTTGTAAAAGAGTTCCATAAGTGCTCATTAATACACTCATTTTGGAGAACTATTTTCGGGGACCCAAGGTCCTAGTTGAGCGTACGTTTTATCCTTCAGCGAATTTTGCACTATTTTTTAAACCAAGAACGCGGCATCAAAATTTCCGGAAAACTCCATTTTTAAACCCCAATTTTTCTGTAATGCATCGTCCGATTTTAAAACGGATTTCAGTTTTAAATTAAGCTTAATAAAAGCTTTTTTGCTGCTTTATGAATAATATCAAATTTTTGGTCAGAAAAGAGTTAATATAAAAAGAATTAGTAGCCCTCCTGACCCCAAATTTGAGGAGTCAGCCCCTTTTTCTTCATATCAAATAAAAGGTCTCGCTAATATAAACATATTTTGTTCTACAAGTGTTCACGTATTGTAAACCGTTCTCGAGATATCTAAACAACTGTGTTTTAGGGGCCGACCCTTTAACCTCTTACCGGGGCCACTAACGACCAAATTTTTGTTATCATCTTGTTAAGAACATTATTTTGAACAATTTTTGTTCTACATTGCTTTTCAAAATATTTATCCTTTTTCAGATTTTAATTATCTACAATCTACATACATTCATCTACAATCCCTGAAAATTTCAAGCTTCTATCTTGATTAGTTTTGGAGGAGATGCATGGACCCTTAAAAATTTACAAAATCGTCAATATCTGAAACCGGAAGTGGCGTCATCATTTGAAAATTTAATATGTTGCACCGATCATGCTTTATCAGTCCTGATAATTTTGCGCATACTGGTTGTTTAGTTTTTGAGAAATAGCGCTCCAAAAAAGTCAGAAAAAGGGGAAAAAAGAATAACTAGAGCAAAGCTCGTTGCAAAGCAACGAGTGGGTCTTCCGTTAATATCGAGAGTAAAGCTATATGTTCCTGTAAGAAGCAGAGTTTTTAAACCAATAACAAGATCACCTAAAACGAAAAGAACAAAAATCGAATAATTCTTGGTACGACTTAACAAAATCCGAATGATTTTGAGTACGAATTAATAAAAACCTTTTCGATTTCAAGAACGACTTAACAAAAAAATCCGAATGTGTTCAAGTACGACTTAACAATTATTTTTGGTACGGGCTAATTTAACTTTTAACTTTGGTGGCAGGGGATAGTTTTTTTGGTCGAGGAAATGTGAGGCAGATAGTGCTCATATATGTGATTTAATTTTTCAGTGGATTTTTAAATTTGCTAAAATTGGTTTGCATGCAGGGGACACATGGTCCCGACTCTTGAGAATTTTTAAACACTTCAGAATAAAACAAGTACAACTTACAAATAGCACTATGTAGAATAGCCAGGGATGGTCTCAAAAATTTCTGAAATTTTTTCCTTTTTTCACATTTTCACGGGTCCAGCACCACGCTCCAGTCCCGAGCAACTGCCATAAACTACTTAGCTTAATGTATACCCATGCAAATAATCACTAGTTGATAGGGGGTCAATCACCTTCTTTTCGAGTGACATTTCGTGTTCTGAACCCACCCTACTTTTCAAGCACAAAACCGAAAGTGAAAATTTTGGCCACAGTTTCGCATTTTCATTCCATATCTGATGAAAAGTGCTACCAGCATTAAAGTGTCATATATCAATGAAATTGACATGAGCTCCTCTATCCACAAAATGAATGCAATAAATATTCTAGCAATTTATACACCTCAAATAACCAGCCAAACCTCAGGTTCCCCCTTTATTTCAAAATTTTGACCGGGACTTTCGTTCGAAACTATCCCCTGCCACCTTTACGCTATTTTTTAAACCAAGGACGCGGAATCAAGTTTTCCGGATAAATCAAATTTTAAACCCCAATTTCTCTGTAGTGCATAGTCCGATTTTAAAACAAATTTCAGCGTTAGATTAAGCTTAAAAAGTTCTTTGTGTTTGCTTAATGATCTATATCAAATTATCGCTAAGAAAAGAGTTATTATAAAAATACTTAGTAGCCCTTTTAGCCCCAAACTTGAGGGGCCAGCCCTTTTTTCTTTATATCAAATGAAGGTCTCGCAAATATAAACATATTTTGTTCAACATGTATTCACGAATTGTTAAACGTTGTCGAGATATCTGAGCAGTTGTGTTTTAGGGGCCGACCCTTTAACTCCTTACCGGGGCCACCAACAAAAAATGTTTAGTTGCCATATTGTTAAGAACATTATTCTTAACATTTTGTGTTCTACATTGTGTTTAAAGATATTTCTCCTTTTTCAGATATTATTTATGATCAAAGTTTTGAACTTCTGGCCCCTTGAAACCCCTAATTACGTAATATATGACTTAGCTATGATACTGTAAAGATAAACAGCTGTACAGTGAACATTGGCCCCTTTGCCCCTAATTTGAGGGGCCAACCCCTTTTTCTTGATATCAAATTAAAGGTCTTGCAAAAATAAACATTTTTTGCATTACATTGTTTAACAAAATATGTATAGATCAAAAGATATTTCAGAAAATGTTCAAAAATTTCGTGGAAAAATTTGGTGCTTATTTTCAGAATCAGGCGAGCTTCAAAGCCTTGCACAATTTTCCTAAGTGAAGGCAATGGGGTACATCTACATACATTCATCTACAATCCGTGAAAATTTCAAGCTTCTATCTTCATTAGTTTCGGAGGAGATGCATGGACAAAATGACCCTTAAAAATTTACAAAATCGTCAATTTCTGAAACCGGAAGTGAAGTCATAAGTTCAAAGTTTGATAACCTTGAGTATTTACGATACCAAAAAAGTTCTAAAAATTTCGTGAAAATCGGTTGAATAGTTTTTGAGATATAAGCCACCAAAAAAGTCAGAGGAAGAATAATAATGATGAACTAGAGCAAAGCTCGTTGCAAAGCAACGAGTTGGTCCTCCGTTAATGTCAAGAGAAAAGCTAGAAGTATCTGTAAGAAGCAGAGTTCTTAAGCCAAGAACAAGAGTAACTTAAACAATTTAGTATAAAATCGAATAATTCTTGGTACGACTTAACAAAAACTTTTTCGATTTCAAGAATATCTTAACAAAATAAACCCGAATGTGTTTATGTACGACTTGACACGATTATTTTTGGTACGAATTAATTTTTCATTTAACTTCACGCTTTCTTTTAAATCAAGAACGCGGAATCAAAATTTCCGGAAAAATCTAATTTTAAACCCGAACTTCTCTGTAGTGCATGGTCCGATTTGAAAACGAATTTCAGTGTCAGATTAAGCTTACAAAGTTCTTTGCTTTTGCTAAATGAAAAATACAAATTATCGCTTAGAAAAAAGTTATCATAAAAAGACTTACTAGCCCTTTTAGCCCCTAATTTTAGGGGCCAGCCCTTTTTTCTTTATATCAAATAAAGGTCTCGCAAATGTAAACATATTTTGTTCACATGTATTCACGAATTGTTAAACGTTTTCGAAATATCTGAACAGCTGTGTTTTAGGGGCCGACCCTTTAACTCCTTATCGGGGCGACCAACAAAAAATTTTTAGTTGCCATATTGTTAAGAACATTATTCTTAACATTTTGTGTTCTACATTGCTTTTCAAAATATTTCTCCTTTTTCAGATATTAATAGTCAAAGTTTTGAACTTCTGGCCCCTTGAAACCCCTACTTACGTAATATATGACTTTGCTATGGTACTGTAAAGATAAACAGCTGTACGGTGAACATTTTTGCTTCTATAATTAATAACAAATTTTTGTTCAGTAAAGAGTTATTGTAAGACGATTTTAGAGCCCTCTTGGCCCCTAATTTGAGGGACCAGCCCCTTTTTCTTGATATCAAATTAAAGGTCTTGCAAATATAAACATATTTTGTTCACCAAGTGTTCACAAAGAGTTAACCGTTCTCGAGATATCTGTACAAATGTGTTTAAGGGACCAACCCTTAAACTCCTTAATGGGGCCATCAACAAAAAAATTTAAGGTGGCATATTGTACAGAACATTATTTTGAGCAACTTTTGTTCTACATTGCTTTTCAAAATGTTTCTCCGTTTTCCGATATAAATGATCAAAGTTTTGAACTTCTGGCCCCTTGAAACCCCTAATTACGTAATATATGACTTAGCTATGGTACTGTATAGATAAACGGTTGTACAATGAACATTTTTGCTTCTATGATTAATAACAAATTATTGTTCAGTAAAAAGTTATTGTAAGAAGACTTTAGAGCCCCCCTGGCCCCTAATTTGAGGGGCCAGCCCCTTTTCCTTGAAATCAAATTAAAGGTCTTGCAAAAATAAACATCTTTTGCTTTACATTATTTAACAAAATATGTATACATCAAAAGATATTTCAGAAAATGTTCAAAAATTTCGTGGAAAAATTTGGTGCTTATTTTCAGGTTCAGGCGAGCTTCAAAGCCTTGCACAATATTCATAAGTAAAGGCAATGGGGTACATCTACATACATTTATCTACAATCCCTGAAAATTTCAGGCTTCTTTCTTGATTAGTTTTGGAGAAGATGCGTGGACAAAATGACCCTTAAAAATTTACAAAATCGTCAGTTTTTGAAACCGGAAGTGACGTCATACGTTCAAATTTTAACAACCTCGAGTATTTACGATACCAAACAAGTTCTGAAAATTTCGTGGTAATCGGTTGAATAGTTTTTGAGATATAAGCCTCAAGAAAATTCAGAGGAAGAATAATAATAATGAACTAGAGCAAAGCTCGTTGCAAAGCAACGAGTGGGTCTTCCGGTGGTGTCGAGAGTAAAGCTAGAAGTTCCTGTACGAAGCAGAGTTCTAAAACCAACTACAAGGGAAAATTAAAAAAAATAATTTAAAGATATCGAATAATTCTTTGTACGACTTAACTATATCTGAATGATTTCAAGAACGAATTAACAAAATCCTTTACAATTTCTAGAACGACTTGATAAAAAAAAATCCCGAATGTGTTCAAGAACGAATTTACAATTTCCGAATTATTTTAGGTACGAGTTAATTTGACTTTGAACATAACACTATTTTCTTAACCAAGTACGTGGAATCAAAATTTCCGGAAAACTCAATTTTTTAATCCCAATATTTCTGTTATGCATCGTCCTATTTTAAAGCGGATTTCAGTTTAAAATTAAGCTTAATAAAGGCTTCTTTGTTGATTTATGATTAATATCAAATTATTGGTTAGAAAAGAGTTTTATAAAAAGACTTAATAGCCCTTTTGGTCCCCTAATTTGAGGGGTCAGCCCCTTTTTTATATCAAATTAAAGGTTTCGCTAATATAAACATATTTTGTTCTACAAGTAATCATGAATTATAAACCGTTATCGAGATATCTAAACAACAATGTTTTAGGGGCCGACCCTATAACCCCTTACCGGGGCCACTAAGAACAAAATGTTCGGTATCATATTGTTAAGAACATTATTTTGAACAACTGTTGTTCTACATTGTTTTTCAAAATAGTTCTCCTTTTTCAAATATTAATGATCCAAGTTTTGTATTCTGGCCCCTTGAAACCCCTTATTGCGTAATATATGACTTAGGTATGGTAATGTATAGATGAACAGCCGTACAATGAACATTTTTGCTTCTATAATTAATAACAAATTATTATTCAGTAAAGAGTTATTATAAGAAGATTTTAGACCCCTCTTGACCCATGATTTGAGGGGCCAGCCCCTTTTTCTTGATATCAAATTAAAGGTCTCGCAAATATAAACATATTTTGTTCAACAATTGTATACAAAATGTTAACCGTTCTTAAGATATCTGTACAAATGTTTTTCAGGGGCCGGCCCTTTATTTCCTAAATGGGGTCACAAACAAAAATATTTAAGGTAGCATATTGTACAGAAAAATTTTTTGAGCAACTTTTGTTCTACAATGCTTTTCAAAATATTTTTCCTTTTTCAGATATTAATCAAAGTTTTGAATTTCTGGCCCCTTGAAACCCCTAATTACGTAACATATGACTTAAGTATGGTACTGTATAGATAAACAGCTGTACAATAAACATTTTTGCTTCTATAATTAATAACAAATTATTATTCAGTAAAGCGTTATGGTAAGAAGACTTTACAACCCCATTGGCCCCTAATTTGAGGCGCCAGCCCCTTTTTCTTGATATCAAATGAAAGCTCGTGGAAATTAAAACAACTCTTGTATTACATGTTTTAACAAAATATTTATACATCAAAAGGTATAACGGAAAATGTGCAAACATTTCGTGAACAAATTTGATGCTAATTTTCAGGTTCAGGCGAGCTTTAAGGGCTTGAGCAATTTTCATAATTGAAAGCATGGGGGTACATCTACAGACATTCATCTACAATCCCTGAAAATTTCAAGCTTCTATCTTGATTAGTTTCGGAGGAGATGCGTAGACAAAATGACCCTTTAAAATTTATAAAATCGTCAATATCTGAAACCGGAAGTGACGTTTACAAAAAATTTTACTAAACACATTTATCCCCTTCGATGTCCTATAAGTCCGGAAAATTTCGTGCAAATCGGGCGAATAGTTTTCGAGAAATAAAGCTTTAAAGAAGGCAGAAAAAAATGTTAAGAATAATAATAATAGAAAGAAACAGTAGAAAAACAAGAGGGTCTTCCGTTGGAAACGGAAGACCCTAAAAAGAATCCGAAGAAAAACAAAAGGGTCTTCCGTTGGAAGCATAAAAAGAATCTGAAGAAAAACAATAGGGTCTTCCGTTGGAAACGGAAGACCCTAATAAAGAAAAAGAAACCGTAGAACAACAAGAGGGTCTTCCGTTGGAAACGGAAGCCACTAACTAGACACGATCTCGTTGCGAGCAACGAGGAGGTCTTCCGTCCGATTTTTAGAATATGGAATAACCTTGCTCTTGATCATCGTCAACGAAACATATCAGGAAATGGAGGCGGGATCTAAGAGTTATGGATGAAAGACTATCTACCCCTTTGGTGTCCCTTATTTGAGGGATTAGCTCGTGTTCCTTCATATCACTTTAAAGGTATTTTTGTGTACCGCTCATAAGTGTTTAGAAATTGGTTACCGTTCTTCAGATATCTGGGAAAGATCGTTTTGAGATCCGGTCATAAAACTCCTTGTAGGGTCCTGATAACAAACAATATATGGTTGTAAATTGTTAATCACATTAGTTTTAGCATCTTCTTTTTGATATTGCTTTACAGAATTTTCCTCCATTTCGAGATATTGAAGATCAAAATTTCGGACCAATGATCCCTAAAAATCCTTATTACGCAACGAAGGATTGAACATTTGCCATATTTAGATAAATTACGTTATGATTAATATCATTGCTTCTCTAACGTATTACAAATTATTTCAAAGTTAAAAGTTATCATTTAAAGACTTTACAGTCACCTCGGCCCCTAATTTGAAGGACCAGCCCCTTTTTCTTCAGTTCAAATACATGTTGTTGTTCAACAAGTGTTTAGAAATTCTGTACCGTTCTCAAGATATATGTAGAAGGTCTTTTTAGGTACTCTGTAGCTCCTTGCTTTTCAGGATTTTCCTCCATTTTGAGATATTGAGGATCAAAGTTTTGGACTTCGGCCCCTTAAAGGGACTTGGACATGATTTGGCTTAAAATTTTCAAATTTTATTTTTTCATTTTCAATGTTTATACTGATAAATATAGAAGTTTTTGGTGCTATCTCAATATTTGAAAGTCAAATATCAAGTTATAAGCAAGATACAGAGTTCATAACTCTTTGTTTTGTAAACAAAGCTCGAATATTGACATTTTTTACATATGTGTTGTATTGGTGTAAGTTTCCATCAAATGTATCTTTCTTTTGTTGATACTTGTATTCATGAAGATATTGAGTTAGTTTAAATTGTTTTTACATGTCATTTTGTCTAAGAAATGGTAAATCTCTACATTACATATTTTGTAAACAACTATTAGACTCGAGCTTTGTTTACATAACAACAAAATCTTACTTCTGTATTTTGCTTGTAACTTGACTGTAACATTAAAAATTTTGGCTAATCATTTAAAATGCACCACTAAACTTCCAAGGAAGACGGTATTAAGAGTTGAAATAATTTACGGTCTCCGGGTTGTGCACTTCCTTTCCTTTGTGATTGGTAGAAAATACATGATTTGAAAATTTACATTTATTTCATTGGTTGAAAAACTGTTCGGCGCAAGGGAGATAATTTTCTGATGATCTTTTTCATGTACGACTTAACAAATTTCGTAATTTCAAATCTTAAAAAGTTAGAAAACGAAAAAGCAATACAAAATTGCTATGAATGGAATTCAGCCTTTGGTTTTCAGGTCCAACTAGTTTAAAGTAACATTCTATAATATCTACTGAAATTATTGTTTTTCTTTTAGCATTGTTATTCAAATATTTATACAAAATAAAAAATAAAATTGATGCGGTATGCCTAATATCGGTAAAGTTATTTGCACCTTAGATAGATAAATGCAGTGGTATAACTTTGATTTTATAAAAATAATACGAGTCTACGACCCTACCTAAGATCTCTTTTACCCTATAGTCGATCTCAACTTACAAGCTCGGGTACGCAGTTCTCAATTTTAGACACGAAGGCTTAAACGACACATGACATAAAATGTTCCAGTCGCCATGCTATGTAGAGGAAGGTGACATTTATATAAAAAGAATTAAACTGTCTTTGATAACCAATTGCTGTTTAGGGTTTGTTCTAAAGACGGTAAGCTTTTAAAAAAAAGCTAAACTTGTTAAAATATGCATTCACTATTCGAGTGTACATGCAACGCTTATACAGAAGTCCAGTCGATTTGAAAATCTCCGGAATCTACTACGTAGTATTTTTAACCATGTGTCCTCTACTCGCTCTTCTACTGTCCGAATCTAAACAAAACTTTTGCTCACCGAGTGTTAATAAACTTTTTTTTAAAACTCAAATATTCTTTTATATTCAATAACAAAAAAATGTAATTTAATTAAATGAAAGAATGAAATCAGCAATGAGTATGCATTTTATTGAATAGGAAGAGGTTAAACCAATAGTGTTATTTTTTAAGGCCTGAATGTAAATAAAACTTGTTCAAAAATTCATGGGTATATTAAAGAATTCGAAATAATCGCTGATTCCTTCCATTCCTTCCGTGCTAGCGGGCATCGGTTAGTGTTATCGTGCCTGCACCTACTGCAAGCTTGTAACATTGTAATACTTAAACTGCCATATCTCGAACGCTTTTTAAATGTATATCTTTTTAACTCACTTTACTTACTACACCTTGCTTAGTTCATGCTCCCCACCCCCTCTCTCTTATAACTCAAAAAAGACTTCTAATATTTGTTAAACCTACATTAATTATAACAGATTACAGATACATAAGATGTGTGTGTTGGTATAATCATGCTATGAATATCGCCTAGTAGTGGGTAGTGTAATGCATTAAATTCTCAGCACCAAAATGTAAGAAATATACAGATGTATTTATCTTTCAACTCGTACAAACGTTGTATTACACTCGTTGATGACATTTTTTATTTATTTTGATACGTACTATGATTTAAATCAATGCTTAATTAAAGGTGTGATGTGCCTATAGCCCATATAATTAAAAAAAACAATTTGACAAAGAATAAATGAATATCCAAATGAAACATGAGAAGCCTGTGTCTTGGACTACAGCAAATTGTTCGTCCACTAGCGCGGTATCTCTTCGGCCTTGTGCGAGTGATGTTGAACACCCAACGTGGTGGGTTTTAAATGTTTGCAGTTTGATAACATAACTGAATTCTATTTCCCAACAATAAATTATTTTCTGACATAGACAAGATCACAATGAACACCTTATTTCATAAACATTCGTACTAACTATCCTTCTTAAAATAGGAGACTAAAACAGCATAACTTCTTAAGTTAAGGTATAATCTTTTAGACTTACTCCTTAAAATCGGAATTCTTTGTGCTTTCGGCTAAATAAATTAACCAATGTGTGCATTACAGCAAGACGCAAATCTGGTGTATTGCATAACAGCAGCCCGCTCGCTAGTCCAGTTGCGACCTATTTCTTCGGCTGCGGGCAAGGAATCGTATACGCAATTGGTCACATACAAAGCTCGGAATCCAGTTAGATTTAAAATGCGACTCAAATGCATTGCATAGCTGCAATTCGTTTATCCATTATGTGTTTCACTATAGAAGAGGATGAACATGTTTATATTGTCCTTTTGATAAGATCAAGGAGGGCACTCTCATAGATAAGGAATCTTCTTTCTCTTAGAAGCTTCTGCTCATCATTGATGTCCTCACTAAAATTAACGAGGCCAGGTCTAATTTGTTCTGCCCTAGATTTTTTAATGAAATTTTTTACATGAATTTCTACTGATATAATTATTATTTTAAGATAAAAAATAAGACATTTACCACACCGTTTGTTTAAGGGTTCATCTCAAAGTTGGTTAATTTTTATCATAGGACCCTATGGGATTTTGCTTGAAATGTATCAATTTTGCACATTTTTTTTTTTTTTTTACATTTTTTTAAAACTTCTACCCTATAGGGATTTTTTTTCTGTTCTACATTTTAAAGTTATTGCTTAAAGGCATCAAATGGTCAAATAAAAATCCTGGTTTGTTCCAGGGGTCTTATCAAAGTTGTTTTTTGTATGCCCAATTTCCCGGTTTGCCAGATAATGGCTATTTTTTATTTGACAAAGACGGAAATGGTGATCTTTATAGTATTATTAAAACATTCAGACTCATTTAAGTATTAAATAAATATATAAGATCACATACTAAGGGTCATTAATATAAAATACATGGTTACTGTCTTGAAATATATGAATTAAGCTATATTTGGGCGGGTTAAGAATACGTGACAGAGGGCTAGGCTTGCTGAACCCTCTTCACGTTTTTCGATCCGAGCCCAAATATAGCTTATACATCAAGACATTTATGTCTATTCCATAATATAATATCAATTTTACACATCAAATGAGCTATTTTCAACAAATTTCGCCGAATATCTGCAGTTAAAACTATCACGCCATGGGGTCAACAAAGCAAAAAGATGACGTCACAATACAAATGAAACGCTGCGCGAAAGCATGCGTACTCGTTATGTACTCAGCCACGTTAAATAGAATTCTTTGAAAGCGTCATATCATTAATATTTTGTTATATTTATATTTGCAAATATGCTTCCTTACTGCTAGCGCTGTCGAGCGCTAGCAACTACGTTAGTGCTTTTCACTGGAATACGCATGCTCGACTCCATAGTAGGGGATTCTGGGAATACTGTACTACTGTAGATAAACTGTACCATTTTAATTTTGTTTTATCATCTTCACGTGAAGTTTTGTGTTTTATCGTTAATGTCAAAAAGTAACAGTAGCTTCGGTCTTATAATGCAAAGTTATTTTCAATATTATAATAAATAACATGTAGATAGCTTTATCTTAAATTCCTAAAAGCTCGGAAGACAACTTCGGATATGTTTTCCGAGCTTGCCGGAAAGGCCCGAGAAGATACGATTGTTACAAAACAGTACCAATTAATGGTTCCTGAAAATGTTCACCTCGAATTTGAAATTACAGTAGATACATAATGATAAAGGCACAGCTATTGAGCTATGCCATTGCCGATGTGCAGCCCACTCTAGATTCACAATTCTAAATTGAGACCAACTCCAGCACAATTCCAGTACACCACTGTGCCTTCCTATTGTTAATTAATCGATTCAGAAATTTAAACCAATGTTTTAGAAATCTGCTTCTGTGTTTTATGATTGCTACAGCGCTAGCTCACCAATCCTTTTAAAAGATAAGCTTGTATGAACCTATAGAATAGCAAAATGTTCAATTCTGTGTGAACTTTTTCATGACGTCACAATGCTTATGAAACGATTTGCCTTTCTCAAATGTATATAAAGTAATAAACTGCAATGTTATGATATTTAGATATTATAGGATATATGAACTTCATTGGTGTGAGATCAAATCTTCTGACAACTTTGCTAAGCTCTATATAAAAATAGAAAGTTGATATACACATGAATGCTTTTTCAATCATAATTGTAGATTAAAAACAACCAATACAAAATTACTACTAGTAAGCATATATTACTTGATTTTCTATCATTTTGTGTGAATAGGGATGCCGACTTTGCTGTAACTTGCATCTATTAGTGACAAATCTATTACTTTATTGCAGGCACGTAGGATCAGGGTGGGCCGGGGGGGGGGGGCCCTATGCATGTGCTTGGTTTGTTTTTTTTTTTTTTTGTTTTTTTTTTTTGCCTTGTCATCATGTACTTATTTCTAAGACAATCAGATACAACATTTTAATTACAAACAGTGAATAACACGTTTAGCATGACACATTCATAGAGCTGTCAGTGTAAAACGCTGTAACTCTGAGCTGAATCCGTCATCAAAATCCATATCTTCCTCGTGAGAGTTCTCCATTTATATCTGATACAGTAAAATATTTAACAATTAGTGAAACCAAAATTACAAAAAAATAATAATAATAACACTCTAAACAGAAATATAATAAGAATTTCAAAAAAAGTATATGTTTGAATAAGCCTACCATCAGCTGTTTCGAAACAAAACATATATGGTGTGCAGCAAAGAAAATAAAAACCCTTTATAACACATTCCCATGGAAAACTCCATATAAAATAATTTTTAGTTCTTATGACCATGTAAATACACGAAACTTATATTTCTTGACCCAAACTTCTCCCCCATACACAAGTTTTACTTTCACTTTCTTTTATTCCGGGCATGCGCACTTCATACTTTGAGTATATTGTGCGGAAGAAAGAGGCCATGCGTTTTCTTCTTCTTCTTCTTTCAGTACAAATTCGGACTCTTCTTGAGTATATAAATGACTCTTGCTCGTTCAATCATGAGGCCTTCCCTCCTCACTTAATAAAAAAACTATTTACAAGAAAGTTATTTACAAATAAAACTATGAACATCTGGGGTCAAAGGAGTTCAAGGTGTGTGAAGCTCCTGTCAAGGCCTCTGGCAGGATGGTAAGGCTGGCCTTGAATTCTTCTAGTGTAGCTGCTGTTGTGGCTCCGGGTTTGTAATAATTAGAGGGGTCAATATCCACCAATCTATTGCGGATCATGTATGCCATGGTGAGTCGGTCTTTGCAGCGGCGATCTTTAAGAGGCTCCCATTTTAGTCTATCCATTAAGGAGCTGACACAGCCTGGGGATATGTCTTGGTATTCATTGTACACGAACCTAGCTGCCCTTCTCTGTACTTGTTCTAGGTTTTTTTCAAGGTTATCTTGATAAGGGTCCCATACAGTGGAGGCGTATTCCAGGGTTGGTCTGACCATGGCGATGTAGGCGTTGGCTTTGACTTCTGGTTTACACCGTCCTAGGTTCCTTCTCAGAAAGCCTAGTGTCCTTGATGCTTTGCCTACTGTCTGGTTGATATGTGTCTTCCACTGTAGGTCATGGTTTATGGTGACTCCCATAGCAGCATGCCTGTCGCGCTATACTACTGCTTTAGCATTATTTTCAATGGAGTAAATGTGTTGTGAAAGTAAAAAAAATACTTACTGCCTTAATATATGCAAGTTCGGAAAGGCTTTGCTCAGGATGGGAAAATACCGACTTCTCTGTTTATCTCGTGATGTGACACTATGACTGGCGATTCGAACGCGAACGTAGTCCAAGTAAAGAAATTTTATGTCTAAAATACTGCTTTTTATACCAGAATTTTGCTTGTCAGCATAAAATGCGTGTAATTTCATTGGATGTCTCACGTGACATGACTTTGTTCGTTTCGGAATTACTCGGTAATTTTTGGCCGTTTAAACGTATAACGTTATACATGTATTTACATTCCCCAGTGTCTTTGCCTGTGATAACACTACGTATCGATTTTGTACTATATAACCCATAATACAAATGACGCCAAATTGAGGCGCCAGCGGGGTTTGCTTATTTATATTTATATATTTAATCATACGATGGCTTAAAGTTATATAGGTAATAAGGAATCATTCTTTGAATATTATGAGGTGATAATTTCGGTCGGGGCGTGATCAAATCTATCGTAAAGCCCTTCGGCCTTTTTTGGATTTGATTACGCCCCGACCGAAATTATCACCTCATAATATTCAAAGAATGATTCCTTATTCCTTATATACGTGACACTTATGTTTACACATGTACGGACAGAGCTGGAAATCATTCGTGCGTATCAAACCCGTTGGGTATACCCCGTTGTTTAACAGGTCGGGTACACTACCTTTTATGGATAGCAATTTTTAACACGAGACAGTATAGGATTTACGTCAAACAGATCCTCCAATCGAGTGAATGAGTTGCAATGCATGACGGTCTACAACGTGTTTAAGATTCAACAAACGCACGTGGTTTTTGTCTGTTTTATTCACAATTTTTAATTGCTTGCCGGAATGTTTGTACATCTTGAATTTTACTTTAGAAGTTAAAAAAGGAAAGATTACGTACCATTAACTTTGTTCCATCCTCACGTGGGAAAATACCGTTGTTTTAGTTGATCAATTGTTGCTTCAAAAAATGATCAGTATCAAACGACTGACAAACATACGCATACAAGTACAAACATATTTGGATAAGAAAAACCTCTAATTGTGTTTTGGTGACTTTATCATTGTACACTAGAAATAAATACAGGTAACTGTACAATTTTAACATACGTGAATAGCCACGGTAGTAGAAATGCACAAATATACAAACGCAGAAGCGCAAGCTATGTAGCATATAGTATTTTATTAGGCTAAGCATTCTGATGAATGTCCCAAAAGAAAATATCAACGCACATTCTACTAATGTTGTCCCAAATATTGGGTATCACGTGAAAAAAAAAAGGTACTCACTGCTTCAAATTCAATAGGACGTACCTCTCTTTTGAACATTGACAATGGGGTACCGGTATTTAAATAGGTTGATATAAGTCCTCATGTGCAATATTTTTTAAATGTGAGCATAGAAATTAAAGTTCAGACATAATTGTCCAAATTAATTTCATAAATTCTGAAAAATCATTCAAAATGAGTTTCCAAAGGACAATTCAAAATGGTATATATTTTCAATACACTTTGTATACACTGAAACTTGTGGTAGCCCACAGTGTCTTGCAACTAATTCACTTCAGTGATTGGTTTGTCGATAAAAGTAAACAGTTGGCTAATTTAGTATGCAGATTTTTGCCGACGTCACTAAAACGGCTAACTCGGATAACAATAAACTTGACAGCAGTAAGTTATCAAAGAATATTTCATTCTTTTATATATAAATGTCGCCTTTTTCATGCCATGGCTTCTGAATCTTTTTTTATGTTGGCCCTAAAATTGAGAAATATGTACAACGTGCTCGTTAGATCGTCCATACTAGGTAAGAAGAGATCTAAGGAAGGTCTATTATTTTAATAAAATCGAAGTTATTACCACTACATTCAGCATGTTTAACTGATATTAGTTTTAACTGTAACTAATATGCAAACTTGTTTACATCACGCACGCAC